>NC_056733.1:558272176-558277176 GCF_019279795.1 Protopterus annectens
TCTAGATAACTATCTACAAACAAGGGAATATGAATGGATAGTTCATTTACAAGCAGATAAACCACCTGGTCTTAATAGTGCTGTTAGTATAAAACCAATTTTGATAAATAGGCAAAAAACAATATCTTTGAATGTGTGTGGCTCTGATACTTCCTATATGTTTATATATTTTTTACATTTTTATATTTTATACTGTATATGTAAATGTTTAATATTTATAAAAATCTTTTTAATGAATGTTTTCAATGAATGCTTATAAAAGTTAGATTTTAACTAATGTTTAGGATAGGTTAATTGTTCATGTTCCTTTAAGTATTTTGGCTGGCTTAATCATGTGATAGAATTAATCCTATTTAAAAGTAATGAATGGATGTATTTTTTATATGCTGAGGAAGGTGTAGACCTGAAAGCTTCATTAAATCTTGACGTGTGGTGACTTTCGTGTGTTTTTTGGATTTTGCTGAACAACTAAGCGTGTTTTAACAACAATAAACAGATGCACCATAACAGATATTCCCAGCTAAGAGAAAACAGGGATAGGAGTGGACCCTAGGCATAGAGGGGTATGGAGGGAGGGAAAATCTGACTGCAGTTGCATATCTATCGGACATCTACATTTATGGTAGGTACAAAACTGTACTATGTCCTTCAAGACTGCAACTGCAGTCATAACATATGGGTAGAATACCATAACTTAGCTGGGGGAGGTGGAATGCTCTAGGAAAAAGATGGTGTGGCAATCAAACCCTGCAGGACTTCCGAAGCAAAGCCTGCTCTGGATCTGGAGTATAGAGGGAGATTGTAGTGTTTGGAGAATGTATGCACGGAGCTCCATGTAGCAGCTTCTAGAATGTCCTTAGTAGGCACCCCTCTTAAGAATGCTGTAGAGGTGGCTGTTGCTCTGGTGGAATGTGGTCTGACATTGGCTGGAACAGTCTTTCCATGAAATGAATAACAGAATCTGATGCAATGTCCAATCCATTTTGAAATAGTCTGTTTTGAAATTGCTTTTCCTTGGACTGCAGGGGCGTAAGCCACAAAAAGTTGGTCAGACTTTCTACTGGTCTTGGTTCTGTCCAGGTAGTATCGAAGTTGTCTGTGAATGTCCAAGGTATGTAACAATCTCTCCCCCTTATTCTCAGGATTGGGGAAGAAAGCAGGCAGATGAATAGCTTGATTTAAAGAAACCCTAGATACCACCTTTGGCATAAAAGTGGGGTTGGTCCTTAATGAAACCCTGTCTCTGTGGAAAATTATGAACGGTGGTATAGCCATTAGGGCCTGTAGTTCCGAAACCCTTCTTGCTGAGGTAATTGCCAACAGGAAAGCTGTCTTCCATGAGAGAAATTGCAAGTCAACTGAAGCTGCTGGCTCAAATGGAGGTAGAGTCAGTTTTTCTAGGACAAAATTGAGGTCCCAGGCTGGCACTGGAGCCTTTCTTGGTGGTTTAATGTTCTTGATTCCCCTGAGGAATTTCCTTAGCAAAGGATGTGAAAAGACAGGCGGATCAGTGTTACATCTAGCTGAAATAGCTGATGCATGTATCTTTATGGAAGAATATGAGAGTCCATTCTTTAGCATATCTGCCAAATATTCCAGGATGAGTGGGATGTTCAATAATGATGCATCATGTCCCTTGCTGGTATTCCAAATGCTGAATCTCTTCCATTTTGCTGAGTAAGCCTTTCTGGTGGATGGTCTTCGAGCCTCTGTTAGTATCCGCTGAACTTCCTTGGAGAGATAGGTTGAGATTATTCATGGGATCTCCCAGGCTGTTAGCTGCAGTGTCTGAAGGTTTGGATGCACTGTTTTGAAGTTGTGTTGAGTCAAAAGTAGAGGCCATTGGGGAAGGGCCCACTTCTTGGTGTGACATATGCTCTGTAGTAGTGGATACCAGTGTTGTCTTGGCCAGTCCGGAGCTATTAGGATCCCCTTGGGTCTCTCTGCTTTGATCTTTAGTAATACTGAGGTCATCAGTGGCAGAGGTGGGAATGCATAGATTTTAGGGAGTTCCAGTTGAATGAGAGAGCATCTATTTTCCAAGCTTGTGGATGGTATGTCCTTGAGCAGAATTTTTGTAGATGATGGTTGAGGTGAGAGGCAAATAGGTCTACTTCTGGCCTGCCCCATGTCGAATTGAGCTGTGTGAAGATATTCGGATGTAACCTCCACTCGTGTGGATCTGTGAAATTCCTGCTTAGGCTGTCCGCCAGCACATTGTCTTTGCCTGGAACAAATTGGGATTGTAACTGAATGTTTAGGCTCAGTGATTTTTCCCAAAGATGCCTTGTCAGTCTGCAAAGGGGGTAAGAATGGGTGCCCCCTTGCTTGTTTATATACCACATCACAGTGGTGTTGTTTGTCCGTATCAGTAAATGGCCTTGCTGAAGTTGGTGTTGAAAGGCCTCGATGGCATGCATTACTGCCAGCATTTCCTTTTGGTTTATGTGCAGATGTAGCCTTTGGAGACCATTGTCCTTGTATACACCTGCCTTCCATGTGTGCCCCCCATCCAAGGTCTGAGGCATCTGTGGTTATGGTCTGTGTTATCTGTGGTTTTTTGAATGACATACCTGTGTTTGCCTGGCTTACCGAGGCCCACCATAGGAATTCCTTTTGTAGGCATGGAATGAGCGGTATGGTTGTCTCTAAGTTGTTGCTGTGCTGAGACCATAGGCTTTTTAGGTACTATTGAAGCTTTCTCATGTGTAGTCTTGCTAATGGAACCAGGAGAATGCAGGATGCCATGTAACCCAAGGCCTGTAGGAATCTCCTTGCAGTCATCTGGGTAAGTTTTGCCAAACCTTTGAAATAATGAGTTAACTTCTCTCTTGCTTGTCTTCTGTTAGGTAAGCCATTTGAGAGGCTGTGTCTAATTTGGCTCCTAAGAAGATTATTTGCTGGGATGGCTGAAGTCTTGACTTTTGGAAGTTGAATGTGTATCCCAGAGCTTGAAGTAATCGTATGACATAGTCCAAGTTTTTTGTCAACATCAATTTGTCATCCACTTGTATGAGGCAGTCGTCCAGGTACGAGTAAATTTGGATCCCCTCGAGCCTGCAATGAGCAATTACTGAAGCCAGGCATTTTGTGAATACTCTGGGCGCAGTAGATAAGCCAAATGGCAATGCTGAGAATTGATAATGCTCTGGCCCTGCAAGAAATCTGAGGTATCTTCTGCAGCTGTGTCTGATGGGGACATGCAGGTATGCCTCCTTGAGGTCCAGAGTAATCAGCCAAGACCCCTTGCCCAGCATGGAAGGAGTTGCTGTAGAGTCAGCATTTTGAACTTTGGTACTATGAGAAAGGTGTTTAATGCGGACAAATCCAGTATTGGTCTCCATTGAGATTCTTTTCTTGGAACAAGGAACAGTCTTGAGTAAAACCCTGGCCTTGTTCTTGTTGTGGAACTCTTTCTATTGCTTTCATCCGAGTCAGCAGCAGAGATTTGTGATAGCCTCTGCCCTCTGGTTTTATGGTAGGTTTGGCATGCCTTGTTTTCTTAGTAAGGTGAAAGTGGAACCTGTAACCTCGGTCTATACTGTCCAAAATCCATTTGTCCTTTGTCAGTCTGTGCCAATTGTCTGCAAACAGAGATAATTTCCTCCCAAGGGAGCTTCTATTTGTTCCCTGGTAGGCGGAAGTAGAGGAAAGTCATTGAGATTGTGGTTGTGGGGCAGGTGAAACCCCTGTGTCACTTCTTTGGTTTGCTGGCTGCCATTGTCGTCCCCTGTAAGGACCTCTGTATTGTCCTCTTCCTCGCCACGCCTGTTTTACCCCTTTGAAACTTTTCAGGATTAGGAAAGGACCAGTTTTTTGAAGGCCAATTCCTACTGAATCTGGGGGGTTGAACCTGGAGGAAATCTTTCACCGTCTGAACAGATTTTGCTTTTTCCTCGATAGACTTTAACACATCCTTAGCATTAGCACCAAAAAGCTTGTTCTTTTCTAAAGGTGCATCCAGAAGTTTTGCCTTTACATGATCTGGTAGAGGTTGATCTTTTAACCATGCATGTCTATGAATGACTGCCCCTGTCATAGCTCCCCTACATGAAACTTCCAGTGCATCATACCCACACTGCAGGAAGTGATTGCTTACTTGCTGAGAGTTATGTACAGCTTCCTGCAAAGACTTCCTGTCTAAAGGATCAGGAGAGGCCAATGTTTTCTGTAAATCTTCTAACAGGAAATCCTGATATTGTAACATATGAAAAAGGCAATTCAAAGCTCTCATAGATAAAGTAGTGGAGGTGTAAACCTTTTTACCCCATCTCTCTAATGACCTAGCTTCCCTGTTGGAGGGCAAAGGATTTTTAGAGGTGGAAGCTGAAACACCTTTAGGTCCCTGGGAAATAGTTTCCAAATCAGCAGTATGGGCCCTGAATAAATGGGAATGTGTTTCAGGGACCCTGTAATACCTGTCTGGCTTGGCTGGAGCAGGAGGGAGAGAGTCAGGGGAAACACTAGAGTCAGAATATAAATCATCCAAAACATCAAGCACAGGAGGAATAGCTAAGGGCCTGTGTTGGGCTTTTAAGGAAAGTCCGAGGCTTTCTGGAATCAGAATATTCCTGGCCTTGCCACTTGAAATGTTCCCTCATGGTATGCAGAACTTCCACAAAAGAAATATCCTCAGGAGGGGAGGCCGAGGGGATGGAATCCTCTGCATCCGAGTCCTCATAGGTCTGGAAGAGCTCTTCCTGGCCATCAGAGTGGACAGAGTCCTCAGAATCTTCATCTGAAGGAATAGGGTCAGAGGGTTCAACCCGGAGCCTTTTATCAGAAGGAGGCTGGGATCCTCTCTGAGGATGGGCCTGTGAACCTCTAATCATAGCAATTAAGTCAGCAGCCATAGTCATAATTTGTGTCTCTGGACTAGGCTGAGGTAAGGCTTTAGCAGAAAGATGCTTGGTCTTGCTGGCCGCCTTAGCCCTAGTGTAGGCCTTAATAGACATGGCCATAGGAGGCCTGGCAGCTCCACGTGCAGGAGTGACCTTATC
>NC_056733.1:558292176-558547176 GCF_019279795.1 Protopterus annectens
AGACCTATAACACTGAATAATACGGATTATAAAATCTTTATGAGAATAACAAAAAGGTTACAGAAAAAAATGATAAAATATATGACCAAAATGTATTTGGAAGAAAAGGAAAATGAAGTCAAGGGTTATTATGGATAATAAAATTGATGACATCATAAATAAAAATGAGAAGCAAAGGTTATGATAGGGGATATAAGTAAAGCTGATGATAACATTCAATATAAATCATTAGGGGAATTTTGCAGGCATATAATGTGAGCAAAACATAGTACAAGTAATAAAATCTGTTTATGAAAGGTACTATGTGAATCTAAATATAAATGGCTGGATTGGGGAAGACAAAAATAGAATGTGGAATAAAGCACGGCTGCCCAGCTAATAGTGTACATTTCTCATTAGTTATGAATGTAATAGTGAAGGAAATTAATAAAATGTCCAGTAGTGGTGGATACAAAATGATGATGGAAGTACAATTACCAATAATGAATAATTATGCATATGATATTGTATTAATTGTCAAAAATAAATTATGGATGGAAAAAGTAAATGAAAAATTAATTATAAATTAAAAAAAGGATTTGATTTTGAAGGCATGATAGGAGGTGTTGAGTTCAATGAAAAATATATAGATATATTAGGAATAACATTTGGAAGGAATGAATACAGACAACAATGGGATAATGTACTCAAAGTAGCAAAGGACATGACTAATTTTTGGAAATCATATAGATTTTCATATAGAAAAATCACACTTGTTGAACACCATAGTAATAGCAAAAATTGGTTATGTTGCTAACATCTATATGATTCCTATTAAGTACGAAAATAATTAAGAACTATATTCTCTTTTATATGGGGCTCTACACTAAATCCAGTCAAAAGAGTGATTCTGTATATGAAAGAAGAGTAAGCAGGTTTGGGTTTAATAAACCCTATAGTACATGCAGCAGCTTTAATTTTATACAAGGTATTAAAAGGAATTATGAAGGAAAATAAAAACTTAATAGAAATTATACTATATTATAAATACAAAGAATTATGGAAAGGAATGGAAGTTAAAAAATGAAGTAAAAGCATTGTGAATGAAGAAATTAAAAAGTGTACCAAAACAAAATTAAAACAATATATGTGAAAAAACAGAAAGGAATGGTACAAGTATTCTGAAAGCATTTTATTGTATTGACCCATGGAAAGATTTAGAAATAGATGAGAAAAAAGCCATAATGAGGAGATATAACAACTATTAAAGAATGTAAGGATTTTTTTAATAAAGATTGTCTATTAAAAAATATGCCATGCTAAAAAAAAAGCAAGATAGAATATGTGATAAATGTGGAGAGTTTGAAACTACTGAGCATGTGTTTTTGGAATATGAAAGAGTTAATAATTTGTGGAAAGAAATCTGTAAATATAATAGGGTGAAAAGTTTGTTAAAATTTGAACAAATAAATATGGACATAGAATTTGGTTATTATGGTGCACGTAAACAGGAAGAAGTGAAGAAAATAGACAGTAATATTTTGTTTCATGGACTATATGGAACGAGAGACTAAATGAAATTAACTACAATGCAAAATGGACTTTGACAAAGATTTTGGAAAAAATAATGTTCTGGTTGTAGATACAAGAGTGGGGGAATGCTTAAATTGAAGTGTATAATGTATGAAGATTTGTAAATATGTAAATAATATGAAATGTATATATCAATAAAAAACAATACTCAATAGAAGAGTGCTTTTTCCAATCCTATTGCAGTAGTGGCTGGGAACAGCACTCAAAGAGATCCAATATTGTTAACGCCGGTGCAGTGTTTGAAGCTCTACAAGATTCTGAGGAGCTGTTTCAGCAGAATTTGTTTCATCGGGAGCAAATGTTCAAAACAGTTAAAAAAACACCAAATGATACAAATCAACACCATCAGTTGTGGTCCCCCCCCCCCCACCAAAGTGTTAGGCTCTTCTTTCGGTCAATAATGTGTCCAAGGGTTAATTCTTTTCTGGTGTTGGGTTGTAATCTTTGGTGCTTTTTTGAATTTTGTTTTTGGAGCAGTTTCACATGGCTGGGTCAGATATGAGCCTTAATCTTTCTAACATTAGTGGAATGATTCCATCTTACAGCAACTCAGTTTCTCAAATGGAGAAAGTGGGCAAGAGTGATTCTTTACTAAATGCAAGTGTTCATTAGATTCACAATGAACTACATACACTCAACCAAGACACTTGAGCAATTTATTGGGAATGCACATACTGTAATGGAAAGAGTGCCAAAGTTCTTTCCGGATTCTAGTCCCTCTGGTGAAGTCAATGAGGGGTTTTCATTTTCCCAAGAGAACACTATTGTGGCTGGCAGAGGGGAATCTGGATTTCACCAGTGTCTTAGCAACTGCATATTGCATAATGGACCTAATCCTTTTTCCAGATGTTTGGCTGGGTTGGAAAACCTAGCAAGAGGTACTAGTACTCTGGTACTGCCAGACTGCAAGTCTATGATATATCAGTTGGAAAAGAAGATTTACATTTAAAAATCTCTTGAATTAAAAAAAATATATCTTTGTGAAAAATCAGATAGTACCACTTAAACTTGGGGTTTATAGATGTCTAAATGACATTTGTTACATGGATAAAATATAGGTTATTAGCAAAGTGTACAATTAGGCTGGGCTACAAGTATTGCAATGGTTAAGTCAGTGGAAACTGACAAAAATGAACAGTTTAAAGAAAGACATTTGTTTGATGCCCAGGTTATTAGCCATCCTTTGTTTCATTTGTTTAAACAATTGTATAAAAGTATTCATGACAAAACACAGACATATGCTGCCACAGTCATTCCAAAAAAAAGAAAAAGTTAGAGAGACTTTCAAGCTTATGGCAGTAAGCAAGCAAAGGCATGGTACCAACATTTGAAAGCGACTGTCCAGAGCATTGACCACTGCCAGGAAGGGTCATTTGACAGACCAATTAGACATGTTTTCTGTTAATCTAAGTGTCACCAGTGAGTCAAAACAGGTATCTTCGTCTCAGCCAAAGGAGAACACTAGAACAAACAGGTGTGCCAATGGCGGAGCAGTGGCATTTTTCAATACTGCGATTTCTCTTCTACTTCTGCATCAGAGTCTTTCTCTTATAGGTCAGAATTTGATGGGTTTTGGATCAGTGAGAGGAGGCAAAATGAATCCAAGGAACAGAGTGGGCAGAGGAAGGAATCTGTGATCCCTAACTGGCAGGTATTTAATTCTGAGCAGCTTAGTAAAGATCAACTTTGTGTTATCCAAAGGACTTAAGTTTTATTCCCACCTGAAAGGCACATTTAATAGAGGGCCTGACTGATTTTATACTGTTTGTTCGCAAATTAAATTTAAAATTTATTTTTTATGGAGTACCTACTCAGAGTGAAAATGTTTTATTTAAAAAACCTAGTGTAGTTAATCCACCACTTAACACTAAAGTGTGTTCACTAAGATTTCTGAGGCCGAACTGTACGAGCTATTTGTCATCAAGGTAAAAACATATCCAAAAACAAATATTTTAATCTTACTATAAAAATTAACAAATAACTCTTGGTAAACTCTGTAGTTATCAGTTACACTACATGAAAGCTGACAAGGGGAACTGATTAGTAGTCATGAATGTAGCTGACTAAGACAATGCAATGTTAAGCTTACTTTCTGATGAGAATAGCTATAAAAAGGTGTCCAAAGACACAGCTAGATGAAGTTTTAAAACTGTTGATTTGTTATTATTAAATCTATTTTATTAATGGTCTATTGACATCCACTTGTTTGAATTTTTACAAGTAGAACAACCCGAGTTAGGCAAGATATTCAGTACACAGAAGATAACACTCAGAGAAGCCTCCTTTTAGACAGATTGTCTCTGCCCCGAACAACAAGACAGTAAGGACTGCTGCATATTTAGATTCAGTTTTTAATCCTATAGTTCAAATAGCCTTTATTTCTTAAAAGATTCTTTATTTTTGGATAACCTGAAAAATGAGTTTAATGGTAAATAAACTTTTTTTTTGTACTTTAGACGTTACTTCTCTACACACCACTATCCATCAGGAGGAAGGTATCGAGTATGTGAGGTTATATTTAAGTAAATACACTGATATGGTTAATTCTGATCTTTAGACCACTGCTGTGGCGACCTCTAACCGGGAAAAGCCGAAAGACATAACAACAAGACCATTTGTTTATTACTTGAAATTGTTTTAACCAACAACTTTTTTCTATTTGGAGATATTTTTCACCAGACTTCAGGAGTTGCAATGGGGGCAAAACTAACACCAGTCTTGGCAAACAGTTGTGTTGGTAGGAAATGCAGTTTTTAACCAAAATTATTTTTTCCACTACATCTCTTTTTACAAAAGATACACTGATTTAGTGTTTTTATGGACCAGAAACATGGAACAGCTAAATTTATTCATTCAAGAAATTGACAGTAGTGTTCCTTGGTTAAAACTTGTAATTAGTGGAAAAGGACACTATTAATTTTTTAGACACTCAAGTTACTATTGATGTTTAAAGTTGGAAATTTACAAGTCGAATTTGCAGAAAAGATACCCTTGCCAAGGTATCATCCTTCACTCAAGAAATTGAATATCTTTAGAGGGCAGGTTATATTAAGTTGGTTAACCAGTTCAGATTTTGATTTTTTTTACATGAAGTAGAAGTCACTATTGAAATGTTCTATTTGTAAGCGTATCCTTTAAGCAAACTGAGATGTACTGCAAAAGAGGTTAGTCAGTCCACAGACACCAAATTTCCAGCTATTTTAAATGCTGGATTTACCGGTAAAACTGTGAATAGAATTGATGACAATAAAAGGTTTTCCTATTCTAATGAGCCTAAACAATAATGATAGTCGATCTACTCTTTTTCAGAGATGGAAAATTTTTAGGGAATCCTGACCTAGCAAAAATTTTAGGAATACAACCTAAGTTTGTGTATAAAAGAACTATGAATTTGAAGCAATTATTAGAGCAAACACTTTACTAATGGTTATGAAGTAAAAACTTCATTTGGTACTGTCCCCTGTAAGAACTGAAAGTACTATAGGTATATTAAACAGGAGCAGTAATTTCTATTTAAAACATTGTGGATTTCATTTTATTGCTAAAAATTGGTACAGCTTCAACAGCGTTGGCATTTTCTATTTAGCTACCTGCACAAATTGCCAAAATTTCTACAAAGGTAAAACTATTAGGAAGGAAACTTTCTAATAGGATTAGAGAGAACATCTTTTAGCAATCAAGAAGCAAGATTTATTTTTATTTATTTATTTTATTTATTTTACATTTGTTAACCGGGCTGGTCTAGCTGGATACATATCCGTTTTCAGTAGAGGCCCGAGGAGAAAAGCTCCAATACAAAATGGAAGTACATGTTTAAATTACAAAATTCAAAGTATAGTTACTACAAAGAGAATATAGATTACATATGCAGGAATGAAAAATTACATAGATGTTATATAAGACAAGGACAGACAGGAGGTTATACACAAAACATTGATTTTGTTATATTACTGGAAAATAGACTGAAATCGGAGAATCTTCCTAAATTGTTATAAGGAAAGAGAGATTTTAGAGATCTGCAATTAGGAAATGGGCTAGGATATGGGACTAGAAGGTATGAGATATGTAGTTAGTCAGGTTCACGACATGGGCATATCCATTGTGTGGAGAGATATTCTTTAAGGTTAAATTTGAACTGATTGAGCGTAGTAAGTCTAAGGTTGTTTGGCAGGAGTTCCACTGCTTGCCAATGGAATTAGCGTGAGGGCATCCCCACCTAAGTTTTTTGCTTTAATAGTTAGGATCTGGATGCTGTTTGATGATCGGAGACTGTTGAGGTTAGTATATGGAGTCAGAATTCTGCACAGTGAGGGAGTTCTATCAGGATGGTTGATTATTTTATAAGCTTCGGCGAGTTGGCTAAGTTTGAGGAGATTTGGCAGTTCCAACCATCCAAGTTTCCTCAGGTTAAGGCAATGATGGGTTCGATAAGGGGAACCTGTAATAAATCTGGCAATGTGGTTGTAGGCAAGAGAGAGCATGTTAAGTTCGTTTATTGAGAAAAGAGAGGATCGGGGAAGCATAGAGGAGGGAAGAGAGGAGATGGGTACGGGCAATAGTTAATTTGGTAGTGGGAGTTAGGAAGTTTTTAATTCTGTACATAGATCCTAGTTTTTTGTTAACAGACTTTACTGTTTGGGTAATGTGTATGTCGAATTTGAGCTTATGATCAATAGTAACACCTAGCAGTTTGGTACTGGTGACAGGGGTTATGAGGGTCCCATTATTGGATTTAATATGGAAGGTTATGTTGTTAGTGTTTGGGAGTTCTTTACCTAGAGGTGAGAAGACGTTGGGGAAGAAAAGTAATAGTTTCGTTTTAGCTGGGTTAAGTAGGAGTTTTAAGTCAGTGAACCATTTTTCAACTAGTGAAAAACAATGTTGTGTGATCGCTTTGGAGATTCGAGAGGAGACGCCGGAGCAGATTAAGGTGGAGTCGTCGGCATATTGGATGCAGGTGGATTTAGGGACACTCACTGAAGGTCATTTATGAAGATGGAAAACAGAAGTGGGCCCAGTATCGAGCCCTGAGGAACACCTATGGTATTAGGGAGCAGTCCTGATATTCTGTTTTGCCACAGGACAGCTTGTTGCCTACCAGTGAAGCAATTGAACCAGTTTAGTGCTGGAGTGTCCAGACGTAGGGTTTCAAGGATGTTAAGAAGGAATTGATGATTGACCATATCGAATGCTTTTGATAGGTCCAGAAAGAGGGCAGAGGATATGAGTTTGTTATTACGATTGTTGTTGATTGAGTCAACAAAGGAAAGGAGGGCAGTAGTTGTACTATGGTGTGGGCGAAAACTGTGCTGGGCATTGGACAAGAGATGATTAGAGGTCAGATAGTGAAGAAGTTGTTTGTGGATGCATCTTTCCATGATTTTCGCTATGGGGACAGGATGGCTATTGGTCTATAATTTGACGTTTCAGGAGGTACCTCCTTTGTGAAGCGGAATGATATAAGAAGTCTTCCAAATGGAGGGAATGTTCATCTCAGTTATAGTTCTATTGATAAGGATTGATATGGGGTAGGCTATTTCATCAGACGCAATTTGTAAGAATTCCGCAGGAAGGTGGTCAGCCGCTAGGGTGGTTGGTTTGAGTTTTTTTAAGAGGGAGCGTACATAGGAGGAAGAGACTGGCTTTAAATTGAAGGGGGTAGGGGTGTCAAGATGCAGTTTCGCAGCAGGTGGGGAAGTGGAGGTAAGTTGACTGGCTAGGGTTTGGATAGTCTCAGTGAAGAAGGAGTTAAAGGTGTTGGCTACTTCTTCTTAGCCTTTCTCTAACAATTTCTCGGGGGTTGGGGGTGGAAGTTTTGCCTGGGTGCAAAAGGTTGTTAAAACCTGCCCAGAATTTCTTTGGGTTGTTCTGGTGTTTTTGCTGGAGGTTGCAGAAGTATTGTTTTTTGTCTTGGGTAATGGCAGTTTTAGTGGAGTTTCTTAGTTGTTGAAATTTATAACGGTCTTGGGGGGTTTTTGTGGCTCTCCATTTATCCCAGGCTTGGTCACGGAGTTTGATTTTGGATTTAGTATCACTAGTTAGCCAAGGTGCTATGCGAGTTTTGGTTCTAATTTGTCTATGTGGGGCATGTGAGTCAAGTATCTTAAGGAATGTGTCATTGAAGTGGGACACACTGTCTTCTAGTGAAAGAGTTTTTAATATGGTCCAGTTGCAGGATTTCAGGTCGGCAAGAAATAGTTGAGGGACAAATTTTTTTTTGTTTCTGATTAGTCTATATAGGGGGGGGGGTTAGAAGTAGGGCATTTATGTTTAATGATATAAGTTATTAGGTGATCGCTGAGGTCACAGGGAAGGGTACCAGTGGTGTAGTTATTAGAGTCCCTATTAGTAAGGATCCAGTCAATAATACTTTCTTTTTGAAGTGAGTTGCCTATTCTGGTTGGGGATAGGATATTTTGGGAAAAACCATGTAGGTTAATAGGTTGTGGAGTTATATGGGTAGAAAAGAGAGACCAGTCAATGTTGACGTCTCCAAGTACTATGGTTTCTTGTGGGTAGTTGATGGCTAGCCAGCTCAGGGTATGCTCCAGGTTTTCTGTGTTCTTCCCTGGTGGGATATAGGTTACAATAAGGTTGATGCGTTTTTGAGTGTTTAGGCAGATCTGTAGGGCTATAATTTCTAGGTTTGAGATCGTAGGAGGTTGTACTTGGTTCTTAAGGATGTTAAGGGTATTTTTAAACATAATAGCTATTAATAGCTAAGATACAAACAATGCTTTAGCCAAACAGTTTCTGCTGTGCAGACTTTCGGAAGTTTGATTTTTTAGTGTTAGAAAAGGTTGATCAAAAGTTGTTTTTCTAAATAATTAAAAGTATCAAAGAGTTAAAGTGCAAACTTTTCTTATTTTCATTAAGCCCAAGAGGAAAGTCTGCTCTATCAGTGTTAAAAGCGGTTTAAAATATAAAATTTTGTGAAATACATCTGACTGTTTCATTTAAGTTCACTGTGGTAAGTGCAGGTTATTGGTCTGTGTACCTTTAAATTGTATAGGTTAATTAAGGTTTTGAATTTACATGTGTTTTTATTAGATGAACCGAATATGTCATTATTACACATGTAAAATGGGTGGTGCAGCAATGCAATGGTTAGCATCGTCACCTGACAGCAAGAGGTTCTCTGGTTCGATTCTCAGCTGGGCCGTCTACTGTGCAGAGTCTACATGTCCTCTCTGCATTCATGTGGGTTTCCTCTGGGTGCTCCAGTTTCCTCCCACATTCCAAAGTCATGAGTTTGAAGAATTTCTATTTGGGCATCCGCTGAAAATGGGTTCTGTCCCAGTCAGACTTTCCCAGTAAACAAATGTTATGTATTTACTTGAGCAATGGAAGTGTTTCAACAGTTTCTGATGGAGTTCTTAATTAAATGAATGAAAGCGCTTAAACACATTTTTCTGTGGTCAGTTATGGTCTATTTTTTCCAAGTGTTGGGCTCTTCATTCAGTCAGTTGTGTGTCCAAATGTTCAAAACAATTATGCATTATTACAACCCTCCAGGGTTGTGGGATATTTTGGGTGAATTGTTGTTGCAGAGTGAACTGGAGAGTGGAAAAGATATTTCATGGAATGACACTATGGACAAAATTCAAATGGAGGGATCGGAACCTATTTTGAAAGAAGATTGTCAGACGAATCATATGACAAGAAGTGCAGGAAACATGATGAAAGATGAACAAAGGAAAGGAAATGTTAAAACAATCAAAGGACATTTATAAAAATTCAGGACAAAGTTAGAAAATAAACTGACAGGTATGACAATTAGGATAATTTAATGTTCGCCATTGGGAGTGAAAGCTCAGGAGATAAGAGATTCTATTCTTATTCATAGAGACATTACACTAGTTCTGTTCTGGAATGTTTTTTGGGGTGAGTATGAAAAGAAAAAATATATAATCCATGAAATTATTATGTGGTTAAAGCATTTAAGGGGGGAAAAAGAAAATGCATGTTCAATTTCGAACTAAAGTTAAAAGAGAATTTAGAGATGCATTTAAGCAAACTTTGTGATGTTATGGACATTAAAATCTACGATAACCAAGGATTATGGACTGGGGATGGGACTGTCATATTGTAGTGAAAATGGAGAAGGAAAAAATATTCATATCCCTAGCATGATAAATGTAGATGACAAACAGGGGTGTTATAAAATATTGGGGGCAACTGAAAAATGTTGTGCATGTGTGTAGAAAAGATGATAATTTAATAAGCAACTAGCATGAGAGGAAATGGTACATTTGTGGGGAAATTGGGTCTGATGCAAAAAAACTGTGAACTCAAATGTTATAAAAAATTAACAAAATTGTGCATTTATGGATGGATTGCAATCCAGCAAAAAAGGTTGAAGAAGAAAAAAGTGAGGACAGTATACAAAGATAACAATATGACGAGGAAGTAGGAAAACAAGATCAGGGTAAAAATAAAGATAGAATATAATATGGGAGAAGGTTCTGAAATAAGTGAAGAGTATAGTAAATGGAAAATAATAAAAGGAAGTCTACTGGCAAAATAGTAAAAGAAAGAAAAAGAAAGTTTAAAAGGAACAAGTGTAAAATAGATAAAATGAATAAAGCAGATGTGATAAATACTTCATATTTACTCAATTTCTGGTAAGCTACAACACAGACATAAAAAATGTAAAGTGCTTTCAGTAAATGTAAAATCACATCAAAATGTAAGTAGACTAATAAGCATCCTAAATTGGGGTAGTAAGTGTGATGTTGATGCAATAATATTGGAATATAAGATTTTTCACACAAGAAAAGAAATTACAAGCAAAAACTTTAGGGAGAAGATGCAATATGGAACCTAGGAAAGGAAACCATATTCAGGCATAAGTGTACTTTGTAGAAAGTCAATTAAAATAATGAACATAACATTGACAATTATGGGAAGATTAGCTATTCTAAATATCAGATGGCATAATCAGGTATACAGAATTACAGCACTGTATGCATGTCTGTGTTACAAGTACAGAAAGGGAAAAGTTATTTAATAAAATTTTGGACTATGCAGTAATTAATATGAATATAATATTTTAAATTGTGATTTGAGAGTAAAAGAAGATGCTAATAAACAATTTTTGAAGTTAGAAAATGTGGCAATGTAAACATTTAGAATAATTTGTACACATACAGTCCAGGTATATACAAGACAGAAATAGATCATATCACAAGGTTTAAATATAGCTAAGAGAGAGACATTTGTAAGAGGCTTTTCAGATCACTCAGCTATATGCATACAAATACAAGAAAATAAAAGACATAACAGTGGGAAAAGGAATACAAAGAATAAATGAGAACTTATGAGATGAGAATTGAAAAAGATAAGTATACATTTATGGAAAGATCACATTTCCACTAGAGTGGGTTATAAAAACTTTTCTGACTGGAGGTTGGCTTTGAAACAACATATAAAAAATATGTTTAGAATGGCAGTCAGATGTAAGAAAAGCAAAAAAAAAACTATTATAAAAGAGTGTCGAGAGAAAATTAAAGAATTATTATTTACAAGGTAAAAAGAAGTGGTATCAGCTTATTTGAGTAGCATAGCTAAACTGAATACTAGTACACTGAGAGAAATAAAAGATGAGAGAGGAGAGGTCAGATCTCAGGAACAAATTATGAATATTGTAATAAATTACGTAAAGAAAGTACAAAAAAGAATGGCATGCTAAAAAATTGACAGAAGAAAATAAGGACTTGGAAACCAAGATTTCTTTGTATGAACTAGATAAGGTACTTAGACAAGTTAATTTACGGTCAGTTTCAGGATCAGACAGAAAAGGATACCAATTTTGTAAGACTTTTATAGATTGGCAGAAAAAATAATACTTAAAAGTTATGAAGGAGTGGATAAAGGAAGGTTTTATGTAAAAAGATTTATGCAGTGGTGTACTTAAATTTGTATGAAAAAGGAAGATAAAAAGATTGGAGGCCTGTAATATTGAACAACACATATAAGATTTTTATGAAAATAATTTAGAAGAGAATGGAAAGAAACATGAAAAATATTGTGGAAGATAGCATATTTAATTTAAAGGGAAAATATGTCAGAAATTAGTACTCATAATAAGAGAAATTGTGAATGATAATTATAATCAAGATTGATAAAATTATAATAAGATTTACAGGAACTTTTGTGGACAATCGTGGAAGTGTACAACATTAGTAAGAAAATTAAGAATGTGTGTTTTGCATATAAAATAAAAATAAAACATTTTAATGAATGGGTGGTTAGGCAAAGAAATAGATATAAGGATTGGCATAAGTCAGGGATGCCCTAAGAGTAGTATATTACTTGCATTAGTTATGAATGTATTAGTCAGAGATGTAAATTTTTATATGTCATGTTCACTTATGCAGGTGATATTACATTGGTTACAAGCATGACTTTAAATAAGGAAAAAAAAGTAAAGGACTAGGTGATATAGAAAAGACAGGAGGAGTATCTTTCTCAATGAAAGTAAACTCTGCATTAGGAATGATATTTGGGGGTAAACATAAGTGAGGAGCAATGGAACAGGATACTGTATGAAATAAAGGAGCTTTGTTGTTTTTGGAAGCATAAACAAAAGAAGCAGAGAGCTCAATTGTTCATAGCTTATTCAAAAAGCAGGGTGTAATAGCACAAAGCTTTCAATTTGCATCAACTCTTTCTCAATGCAGATAAAAAAAACAAACATTCACTACACTCAAATTTTATATCACAGAACCAGCTAATTGATGACATCATTAATTGCAGTTAATTGGTAAAAGACCAGCCCTAAAAATATTTTTAAAACCAACATTTCACTTTGTTGTTTGACTTACTTTGTTACTTAAAATAAGAGAAAAACAATAAAACATTATAAATATCAAATTCTCACTTCAACTTTAAAATAGGTTCAACAGTATTCCTTGAATTTAGACCTGGAGCCTTATCTGCTCTAAAATAATATATCCAGTTATACTCTGCAACTTCAGTTCTTGACACAATAACTGCCCCTCTTACCCATTTACTAAGCATTTGGGTCACTCTAAACTTAAAATTAGGCTCATCTCTGCATTCCATAACATGTTTACTTACAGCATTAGTTCCAACCTTCATTATTTCAGATAAATGGGAGGCTATTCTCTCCTTTAGCTTTTGATTTGTTTTTCCTATATAAAAATTATTACATGCAACACAATTAGCAATATAATCTAGATTTTCAGTGGTGCATGTAGCAAAGGTAATAAAATATCTTACCAGTAATAGGGTAAATAAATGTGAGAATTTACATATTTACAAAAAGAACAATTAAAACAAGATTTGTATTAACTTTACTATTATTGTCACTAATATTACTTGTCACCATATCCTTATAGCATAATTTCTGTTTTAACTTCCTCTCCTTTTTGGAAGCATACATGTTATTTAATAAAATTATTTATTAATTCAGTTGTACTGGGGAAGGACCGCATATTTAGCTAGTATCTATATGTTGCCAATAAACTATGAAAAAGAAATACAAGTACTTTTTTTTCATTTATATGGGGTTCAATACTGAATCCAGTGAAGTCTGGAGTCTTGGACATGGGTCAAGCAAGATGGAGGTTTAGGATTAATAAATAAACCCAATTATTTATGCTACTTCTCTGAAATTGTATTAAGTTTTGTTTTAGATAAATGATAAAAATAAAAACTTAGTATCAAACTTAAGTGCCAATAAAAAGTGTCATTAGGATATGTTCAAAATATTCAAAAAGAAGAAAAATGTGTGTTTAAATGAAGTAATGAGAAGCTATCAAGAAAAAAATGCTTGTATGTGAAATAAAAACAGAAAATGGGAGGAAAGTGTGGTATAAAACTACCACGATACAATATGTCAATCCTTGGGCTGAGCTAGTAAATTAAAAAGTTAACGCTATAAAAGCATGAAAAGCATAGTGTAATAAGCAAGTGGAATGTCAATATTTTTATGGCAATTAATGATTAAGAATACTTTACCAGTAAAGGGAAATATACCATATAAAAATCACTGAAAAAGTCTGTATATATTGTGGTAAAGAAGAAACTCCAGAACATATTTTCTTACAATGGATAAGGGTTGCAAAATTGTGGGGGGAAAACTGTAAAGAAAATTTGCAAATATCATGGAAGCAAATGAAATAAAGATGGATACGATTATGTATGGATATTACAGCCATAAATAAAAAATAGGTTAGTAAAACAAATACAAGATTATTTTAGGTTGTGGACCATTTGGAATGAAATGCTAAATATAATCATTTTTAATGGTAAACAGAGACTAGTAGTAGTTAAGAAAAATTAGATGGTGATTGTGGAAAACGGAGTGTGGGTCAAGTAAGATAAAGATATAAGTTTAATGTAATTATGGAAAGACATCTATGACTGTATGATAAAAGAGTGGAAATTTTAAACTGTATAAACTTGTAAATATGGATATTTGTAAATAGCATTGTACACATTTTCTTTTTTTGTATTTTTAAATAAAGAGCCCATACTCTCTTCAAATCAGGGAACCTTCTGACTCTTGACAGGTGCTGCTGGATCTTTCACATCCACCAGGGCCAACACCAATTCAAACAGATGGGATCAGGGTTTAACATCTCATCCAAAGGATGGCATACTGTGGAGTGCAGTAAACCCCCACAGATTTACAGCAAAATGTATAAATATTGAAATCACTGTAGACTGATGCAAGCATAATCTAAAAAAACACACTTACCAAAACCTAAACTTTACAAAAGCAAATAAGATCATAAAATGAAAATCTTTTCTGTTTGTGATCTTGTAAGAGAATCCCTACTACCACATTAGGACCAGATTTGTCTGAATACTGGTAGTTTAACAGAAAGCGTTCTTCTAATGTAAGTTATAAGGTTAGGATTATTACCAAGTTGGTGCAAGGGGAGGGCAAGCCCTAACCATACCCATACAGTTTACCTTAGAAAAAAACTCCTTGAATAACACCACCACTATGCAGAATAATCAGACACCTCAAACTTATCAACATGGAAGTACAACATTAAATGTATCCCCTACCCTAGCCCTTAGTCTAACTGCAAACACTCAAACACACTCCTGACCTAATGTTGAGGCTTTCAGTATAGCAACAGAAGCCCCATTTACCTGCCACAAACCATCTTCCATTTGTTGACAGCAACATTTGGATATTAAAAGATTCATCTAACAAGTTTTTGATACTGATGGAACACTTTAGTTAAAAGTGACATTTGACTATCCCATATATGGTTTACTATCAAAATGTGTAACTGCACTTATGCGAAACTGGGATGGTCAAATGCATCTTTTCCAGTTTCCATAATGCCATTCTGAAAATGTCTGCATGCGCATTAGCGAATGGTACTGTGCATTTGATGCTCTGATAACAGATTGCACTACAGTGGTGATTGGGAAATGTACCTTTTTCCTTACTAAAGTGCGATCTAGGAATATATAATTTACAGTGGGGTTTGCCCCACCTACAAAACTGTAAAAACTTGTGCTGTAGACATACAATTTGTACGGCAGCTTCAGCACAACTTCCTGAGGGTCTGACATCCCCTCCTTCCAAATTTGTTCAGATGCAGAAGTCGAGGTGGTGATTTTCGACATTCCATCAAAGTGACATTGCCAAATTTGGAATATATATATACACATACACACACACCTCAATGTAAATTGATAATAAGAGCTGACAAATTCAATAAGACAAATTTTTAAAGAAAGTAACATGATACTTCATGCAAACCCTACAATGTGCATTGCAAAAGCTAAATTGAATAGAAAATACCAAGGAAAAGGGAGAAAGAACAATGTCATACTTTATCAGCACATGGAAGTATAAGAATCTTTTTTGTAAGGAGGAATGAATATACCATCAGGAGGCAAAGCAGTGTTAACACTTAGTTGTCCTTATGGTTTCTGGATTAAGACAACTGAAAGGAGGAGAGCAGACCTATTGCCAGTGTAAGAAACATTCAAATTAAATTATTTTGGTATTTAACTTACTCTTTTTGACATTTTCTTGGAAGCAGCAGAGGAATTTTTGTGCCAAACCACTGCTTGCATTGGCATGTCAATTATACAACTACAGGCAAGATACATTATTAGATTTGGATATATTTTAACTGAGTGAGCCATGTGGGATGTGGGACAGCGTTCAGTTTTCTAAGTATCCTTTTTCCTGCTTGTTCAAAGCACTGTTCCATTTTCAACACCTTTATTATCACGTAAGACATAGGCCAACATATATTAACAGAAATGAAAACACACCATATTAACATTTTTTTATATTTACATAAAATCACTTTTTCTTTCTATTACCACTCCATTATAATATTATAATTATAATTGCTGTATTCTGCCTTCCCTTAAACCTCCCTCCTCCTGACCATTATTTTGCATGTACTGTTCCCACATTTTCCATTTTTTTCTATGTAATTTACTCCTTCCCTTTTCTAAAGATCCCTCTTCCACATTTTATCTTTTTTTATAATATTCAATAATTCAAATACAGTTGTTTTAGTCTTTTAATTTCCATTTTCTAGTTTTTTTTTATTTTGCAGCCAACAGAATTAAACTTAATATGGCCCTACTATGTCTCCCCTTAATTCAGATCCTGTGTCTCTCCTCAAAAAATACATATAATTTCCTTAGTTACAGCCATTTGCTGACAGAGTATTCTGTAGGAAGGTTTTCAAGTCTACCAACTCATTACACTCCCAAAATAGAAGTTCCCAATTACCTCTTTTTTCCTTGGGTGGATAGCAAATGTTAAAAGGTGTGATGGGAAACAAACTCTTTGAAGTTTGCTTGGGGTATAAAATTACCTGTGTAAACAAGCAAAGATCCTAAACCTTCTGGACTTGCTGCATACATGGCAGGCGTAAATACATCCGCCCGTTATTCTTTTATAAATTGCTTTTCATTGTTGTCAAAAAGAATGGCAAGTTAAGCACTGAAAAATGTATTAAATCCTGCCTGTCAAGGTGGTAATCTACTAGCTCTGTGATGACCAATTACTCAGATACAAACGTTTGATCCAAACTTGCATTCACTGATATAGACTGCTGTGACAGGGGTTCACTCATCCCCTTAGGTGGAGCAACAGAAATTATACATTTGGTGGTACAAGGAAAAATATCCAGTACATGTGGGTGTATATGGGGATTCGCCCAAATGAAATGCTTACTGATTAGAAAAGTAAGTTAATATTTGCATGCAATTCATTCATTTTATGACAGAATGGCCTTTGTGTAAAAGAGTATCATAGGAAACAAACTTAAGATTCCTGAAGCTTGTTTCACCTTAAGTTAAACAAATTAATTTAGTGATATTCACACGTAGAATCAATCCACCTTTTTGTCAGCTTCAATTAAGGTATCAGATGTCATGTTATAAAAAAAAAAAAACAAAGCTAGTGCATACTACAAACATTTTTAAGCAGCATTTCCTTTACCAGTAGCTGAAGAATACAGGTAGCCATTAACAGCAAAATAACACAGGTAGACCATGCCTTCCAAAAAAGTCTTGAATATTGCTTTATTTTTGTCTATATAGATATATGTAAACACCAGAAAAGCAAAAAACACAAACTGGATAAAAAAAGCTAGGAAATCACTCCACTGGTCACCCACAAGTAAAAAATAAAGTCTGTTTTATTAAGCGCATTTTGTCTCTCCTTATAGAGAGACTTCTTCAGATAACAGACATGTACAAATGCAAAGTTTAAATAAAAAAAAGTCATCAATCATGTGACACAACACATACCTCCATTTAAAGACACCCTTCCCTAGGAGATCCACATATTATTGACTGTAACATTTATTTCAATATTTTACAAGTAATGCCTTAAATATACTCTTACTAAAATATTTAGCCTAAAATTCAAAATCAACATTATTTATTTCATGTACACACACGCATCTACATCTATATCTATATCCAAACACACACACACACATATATATATATATATATATATATATATATATTATATACACATACACTTTTTTTTTTTTAATTTTTGGCAAAAGTATTTCTGATATTTCTTCAACTCTATAGCAACTCAAGGAGATAAGCTGGTTTCAAATAACTGGAGTATTCATTTTTTTAAAGGAAAACAAAAAAAAAAGTTATTCTTCTACAAACTAGCATGCAAGACCTACCTGCAGTACTGTGGGCAGATTGCAGAACTTGTTAAAAGAACAATGGATACAGGCACTTTGCCAAAAGACACAATCAGATGCATAACTAAAACATGGCAGGTGAAAGACCACAGCATGTTGATAAGCTGTCAGTGTAATCTTTAATTTTCATGTTACCATGTTAACATTACATTACTAAGTATTATACCATGACCCCCCATTAATATTCCAAAACGTGCACGCTGATTGGTCAGCTTGCGCGTTGTAAATTGACTTATACTAATGGAAAAAGGTCCAGTCGCCCGGACTTTTTCCATTAGTATAAGTCTTTTTTAAAACACTGTCTCGCTATGTTAAAGGAGTTTAACATAGCGAGACAGGTTTAAAAAAAAGCAACGGAGATCTCTGTTGCTTCTTTTAAAGCTGTCTCGCTATATTAAACTCCTTTAACATAGCGAGACAGTGTGTAAAAAGCAACGGAGATCTTGCTTTCTCCCTTGCTTTTTTTTTAAACCTGTCTCGCTATGTTAAATGGGTTTAACATAGCGAGACAGCTTTAAAATAAGCAACAGAGATCTCCGTTGCTTATTTTAAAGCTGTCTCGCTATGTTAAACCCATTTAACATAGCGAAACAGTTTGTAAAAAGCAACGGAGATCTTGCTTTCTCCGTTGCTTTTTTCAAAACTATCTCGCTATGTTAAATGGGTTTAACATAGCAAGACAGCTTTAAAATAAGTAACGGAGATTCTCCGTTGCTTTTTTTAAAGCTGACTCGCTATGTTAAACCCATTTAACATAGCGAAACAGTAAAAAGCAACGGAGATCTTTCTTTCTCCGTTGCTTCTGCCCACAGCTCTGATGTACTGCGTAGGCATACGCATGAGCAGTACATCAGAACTGCTGCAGAATACCAGACAGCTGCGGAAGGGCAGCAAGGAGGCATTATACAATGCCATTATTTAAGAAAAGTAATTATTTTTTTCTTAAATAATGTCATTGTATAACAGCAATAACCCACTTCTGGGTGTGGGTAATGCTGGATTTACCCACGGTTGGTTTTGTTTGGCCACTCGGGCTTCGCCCTCGTGACCAAACCACGCAAACCGTGGGTAAATCCAGCATTACCCACACCCAGGCGTGGGTTATTGCTACATTATATCACAGCAGAAAATACATAAAATAGGCAATATCCTTCCTATGAATGGTGGAAAAAAAAATAAATGAAATATGTCATTTAAGTAATGTCTGCAGCTGATCCACTAAGCCAGGAAATGGAAAAATTACACGTGCCAAGAAGTTTTGAAGCTTTATACTGTTAGAGTCCATACTTCCTTGTTGAAGTGAGCACTCCAAAAAGGTTGAAACAGAAGATGAAATTGCATTACCTACCACTTAGTATCTGCAAACTAGAATTCAAGGAAAATGGCTTAAAGGACAACCACGCCCTCAGACTCAAAAAACATATTAATTTCATCATGGTTTGATGTTTCCTACATTTTAATAGCACTCTGAGACTATTTTGAGCTTTTTAGATATTTTTGTATGCAATTTCTGACTCTGACCACATGGGGTCTGGCATATTGAAAAAATTCAGACTGTTTACTCTGCCTCTAAGTATCCCAGAATGCATTATTTGTCTCCAACAAATTGCATTAGATCTGACACGTTTTGCCTTAAGCTGCTGTCACTTCATTGACTTAACAGGCATTCACTGCAGTCTTATAATCCCCTACTTTTGGTTAAAATGTTATCCTTTTTCAATGACCACTTAAAACACAAGCAGTGCAAATGCTACAGAACAGAACTGAAAGGTGCATTTTCTAGCTCTTTCATCTTAGAAATGCTAAATTGCTTTCTTTTGTGAAGGCTGAAATCTAGCTCTTCAAGGAATCTCCCCTCCCACTTCACACCTACCTTCCCTAGCTGTCAAAGAGCCAAGGGTAATTTGACCCATTATCTGCATGTGATTGACAGCTCGTCACAGCAGGTGACCAGAGTAATGTACTGTTTGCTTGTCAGCCTTTTCCTCCTTACAGTGGGAGACTTTTTTTGTTGCACTACTCCTGTCAAATTTAAAACCAAGCTACATAGCACTGGCAATAATCCCTGCTTTGCAAAGCAATCTGCCACTTATTTTCCCTTCCTGTTTAAATAGCTAACACCCACAATTACCTCCGTACCATCATGCACCCACTTCAAAACTTTACTAAAAGCGCAGCTAAAAACATGCTGGCTATGCCCTTGCAACTCCCAGTCTAATATCATCCACCCCATCCAACCACTACCTTTCTTTCCACTCCACTAACTACCTTGATTATAGCAAGCTCAGATGCTCATAAGCCTTGTACTTATTATACAGCAGGAACTTCTCATTGCAACATTTGTTAATGTCTGTTATGTACTTCACAGATAAAGATTCTATTTGTCTACTGATGTACTATGTTCTTCATCTGTAAATATGTTGTAAGTGCTATGTTAAATTGTTAATCACTATAATCCAATGCAACTACTGTCTATTTTACTGTGGAGCTTTTCTCCCCGGGCCTACGCTGAAAATAGACCTACGTCCAGTCTGACACTCCCGGTCAACAAATATAAATAAATAAATAAATACATAGAAGTAGGATTATTGCTCCTATCAAATTAGGAAAGATTATGAAATAGTAGATCTTGCATTAGTATGAATTTTCAAAAGGGTATGAAATCTGAAACTTAAATGTCTGTCATTGATTTCATTCTTCAGTCTCTAATGATTTGGCAGCAATTGTCCCAAAAAAAAAAAAAAAAAAATTTGATTCAAAAAGATAATAGCCACACAATACAGCTGGTAACCTGTCAAAGAAGGGGCTCATTTTAATATTAGTACTACTAACTTGAGCATCTGACAAAATAAAAAAACATGCATTTATGAAATGAAAGTTATCCCTAACTGGATTATTACAGTTAATGGTAAACCCTCCATGTTTTCTTCCAAAATAGCAATTTCTGGGGAGGGATTATTAGTGGAAGAGCAACATTTTGAGCCAAGTTCAGGGACAGTTGAGAGGTTGGGATATGCCCAATTCTAAAAAAGCAATTTATTTGCATGTACCTAGCAACCTGTTAATGCAGGAAATCTGGACAAGGCAAAATATATGTGGGGGGACATCAAAACAGTACAAAAAATTGATCTTGTATAAACTGAGAGAGCTGATCGAATAACAGGTCTTGCTTTAGCATGCATTTTTCTGAAGGTTATGAAGGCTGAAACTCAGTGTCTCATTTAGTGACTTTATTCCGAAAGAGTTTGACTGAAAACCACAAAAATTGAGACTAACAATCCAAAAATAAGAAGCCTTGCTTGCAGTCACACACACTCTTGCCCCCTTGCTTGCAGTCACACACACACACACACACACACACACACTATTGCCCCCTTGCTTGCAGTCACACACACACGCACACTACTGCCCCCTTGCTTGCAGTCACACACACACGCACACACTTGCCCCCTTGCGGACACACACACACACACACACACACACACACACACACACACACACTTGCCCCCTTGCGGACACACACACACACACACACACACACACACACACACACACACACACACACACACACACACACACACACACCTTGCTTGCAGTCAGAATCTGGACATTGCAACAGCACTGAAACAGACATTCAAAGATAACACATGTAGCCAGTGGCAGTCTAAGTTTCACTTTCGGTTAGTGATATTTTAAAATTTTCAGACCCTTTGCACACGAGAAATGCACATGTTGTTGAATACACCTTCCTGATTGTATATAATTATATTCCTTGTACAATGCAGTCCAGTTTTAGTGGGTGTTTTATATTTACTGTTTCAAACATTTTTCCTGAAAACAGTGCAACACAATGCATGCACCAATAATGACAATACTGCCCAATTCTGAATATTTCCATCACAGGTGTAGACAGACTTCTACAGTCCACCAGTATCAGTACATACGCACAATTTCTGAAGCAGTAAACGTCCTGTAAATAATTCCACATTAAAGCGATCTGTAACTAATGAAGCGGTTGCTGCTAGCCAAAAATTAGATAAGTCATGTCATCAACAAATAATGTCATAGTTGCCCTTTTTGAATAATTTGCTTATCTTACACAAGAACAATAAGCTGGTAATACTGCAGTAGGGAATGGATAGCAATCTTCTTCACCAGAAAGGAGTAAATCATCCACCCCATTTGCAATGCAGTACAGTTTCACAAATGCATCTATGTGAGTAGAAACCACAGTCTTCTGCATCAAAAGCAAACAACCTGTTGTGATATTAGCAAAGCAAGCAGACATAAGCAGCACTAATAATTGTTGCAGCCCTGCATCTCTCAGCTCCCTGTAAAATCTACTCAATCAGTTGTATCTATGAACTTCACAGCACAAGAAATGTTGAAAGGGGCAAAATTTCCCCCTTGCTTGCAGTCACACACACACTTGGCCCTTGCTTGCAGTCACATACACACACACTTGGCCCTTGCTTGCAGTCACATACACACACACTTGGCCCTTGCTTGCAGTCACATACACACACACTTGGCCCTTGCTTGCAGTCTCACACACACTTGGCCCTTGCTTGCAGTCTCACACACACACTTGCCCCCTTGTTTGCAGTCTCACACACACACTTGCCCCCTTGTTTGCAGTCTCACACACACACACTTGCCCCCTTGCTTGCAGTCTCACACACACACTTGCCCCCTTGCTTGCAGTCTCACACACACACTTGCCCCCTTGCTTGCAGTCTCACACACACACTTGCCCCTTTGCTTGCAGTCTCTCACACACACACACAATTGCCCCCTTGCTTTCAGTCTCACACACACACAATTTCCCCCTTGCTTTCAGTCTCACACATACACAATTGCCCCCTTGCTTTCAGTCTCACACATACACAATTGCCCCCTTGCTTTCAGTCTCACACACACACACACACACAATTGCCCCCTTGCTTGTGGTCAAACACACACTTGCCCCCTTGCTTGCAGTCTCACACACACAACTGCCCCCTTGCTTGCAGTCTCACACACACACTTGCCCCCTTGCTTGCAGTCTCACACACACACTTGCCCCTTTGCTTGCAGTCTCTCACACACACACACAATTGCCCCCTTGCTTTCAGTCTCACACACACACAATTTCCCCCTTGCTTTCAGTCTCACACATACACAATTGCCCCCTTGCTTTCAGTCTCACACACACACACACACACAATTGCCCCCTTGCTTGTGGTCAAACACACAATTGCCCCCTTGCTTGCGGTGTCACACACACAACTGCCCCCTTGCTTGCGGTCACACACACACTTGCCCCCTTGCTTTTAGGTCACATACACACACACACACGCACACACACTTGCCGCTTGCTTGCATTCACAAACACACACACTTGCCCCTTGCTGTATCCTATGGACATTAGAAGGCCTCCATCTGAAGGCACTACATATGATACCTGTATTTTTTAGCAAGTTCCTCCTCCTATTTTATTTCTTCTCACTCAGAGCCCCTACCATGATAGTGCTATCCCTGTCCACAAAAACAAAATGGTTGCAAGGCATGTACTTCACTACCAGAAAACTGAGATCAGAAAAGCTTACCAGTCTTAGAGATTTTATCAGACTTTGCTTCTAAGTGGCTTGTGTGCTATACTCACTCACAAAATGTTATATTAACAGGCAGAATATCACTTTGCAGACTAAAGAAATAGTATTTTGTCTACCAAACTTTATAACAAAGTCAAAAAAATATATGCCATGCCGATTCCATTATTTCAATAGGAATTGGCAGCAACTCTCACTCAAGGCATGCTGCTTAGCAGCTTTACAATGACTAAGCTGCTGTGCTTGTACAAGCAGCAAAATTCCTCATTTCCTTTCCCATCTATCTTCTATTTCTCTCTTATTTCCCTTACGTTTTTCATTAATTTAAAAACAAGCAGGGTCAAAGAATATCATAGCAACCGTGACATTAATCTTACAAGAACCTGCGCTCTATGTGTAACTGAGCATTGTGAAGTGTTTGAGGCTACTTCTAAACTATGGACACATACTGATGGACAAAATGTTGAACCTCTATATTGCCTACATCACTGTATATTTACCTGCTATAATAATCTTACATGGGAACCCAGAAATGCACTTAGCCTAGTTGCATGAAACAAGTATAGCTGCAGAAACCACCCCTGGACTACTACCACTCTCTTGCTGACTATTCATAAGTATGTTTACAGGCTGCAGAATTACTCAATAAATAAGTTTTATGCCTAATGGCTCCAGCGTCCACATTACAATAATTTCATTACCCAGCTAACGGTAAAAAAAAAAAAGGTATTATTCAGCTGTGGCAAAGTTTCAAGCAGGTAGCAGGTTTGATGGCACACACACTAAATCGGAGCAAGCACAGTAGCATAACAAATAAAACGGAGCAAGCCCAGCAGCATAACCAAAAAAACGGATTACTAATATTAAAAAAAAAAAATAAAAAACATGACGACTGAAACACGAAGCTCAACAACAGAAACAAACAGCGGAAAACATTACAAAACATCTGCAGCATGCAATCGCGAAGCACGAGGCATCAACAAACTAAAGAAAACCAAATACAGCTACAAATACAGCAAGGTTTTTAAAAAAAACACACCAGCAACCACAATCGCGAAGCACAAGGCATCAACTAAAGAAAACCAAATATAGCTACAAATACAGCAGTTTTTAAAAAACACCAGCAAGCAACTAAAAACACTAGACAGTAATACAATTACTACAAGCAGCAATACACTTACTTCAGAAGGAAACCCAAAGGCAGCAAGCACAGAAACACAGGCCGACTCAAGAATACAAAAGACGCCAGCATTAAACATAACCGGGAAAATATAAACCCTGGATCAAAATGAAAATAAGTAGGCTAAGCTAAAAATGCAGCTGTGAAAGGGAAGCACGTGGCACCCTTACAAACAGAAAAAGATTAACTCCACTAATGTGCAATTAAAAAGTTGGGAGGACACAATATCAGGGCTAGGGATGCATAGAAACAGGGACAGATTACATTTAGGATAGGGCTAGGGATGCATAGAAACAGGGACAGATTACATTTAGGATACACTATTAAGAAGTAATAAGTAATAAGACTTACCTTACTTATGAAGTAGCAAAACGCTGGTGAAGAAGAAGTGCTTCACATGAATAGAGTCGACCAGATTTGCTAACACAGAAAAGGAGTTCCACACAGCACCTAATCCATTTATTAGGTTAACAGTGGGCTGGGAAAGGCAGTGTTGACATCACAATATGGGAGGATCACAGGGATTCTGTACAGCATGCAAATAAGGCAGTGTTTACGTCACTTTGGGGGAGGAAACCTCCCAGGATCTTCAGCAAGAGCTATGGCAGATGTGACATCATTATTTAAGAGATGACTAGACAGTTTTCATCTTGGTTTTAAAACTGAAAGTCAAACAGTATGGAAAAGTATGAAGCCTAAGCAGTAAAAGAGAATAGTGGATTTTTTTTTTAAAGCTGCGGTTATGTTTTTTTGAGGCTGTATCACATAACAGGATTTTAGAGAGACATCAGGTAGAGATATTTGATTTGATATCCCGTTGTTTTCCTTTAAGGGAAGATCCGTCAGTTCATGAGTTTTATGAACAGCTGAAATTCATTTACAGCTGGAAAAAAAAACGCCTTTGTATATCCATCTTTAATGTACATTAAGACAGCTAGAAAACTTACAAGAGGAAAAAGGCAGCCAAAAGTCCTCCTATGCTCAGTTTACAGATCTAGCTCCTACACAAACTGCAGTTTCCAGCAGCCCCCTTCGTTCTCCCACTATCCCAACCACTTCTTACAAGCACAAGTAAATTGGTAAAGCCATAGCTTACAAGTTAGAAAACCATTCCAATCATACCACGCAATCTGAAAAGAAACATCTCATAACTAGCTATCAAGATTCTAACTCTCTGTCACTTCAATCCAACTGGATGCCCTCTTTCAACCCTCTCTTACCATAATACTATGTGCAAATTGTATATACCTTTCTCCTCTAGCCATAATATTCATCCCAAATAACTTCTCTTTATTAATTTCTATTCCTTTCTCCAGGTTAGTGATTGCCTTCCATCGTTATTTTGTCAGCTTGGTTAACCCAGGCCTCAACACTGAATGCCATACCTATGCATGGTACGGAGGCTCTCTGCACTGAAAGAACCCTAGCTATACGCCCAAAACTGTACAAACTAGAACCCTAGAACATTGCTTTATACAAACTATCCATTTCCTTCACTATGTGCTCACATTCCATACCAAGACTATTGTATTTAAATATACATCACCTTTCATTTCTTTGCATTACGTTATATCTGATACACCTCATCCTATCCCAACAGTTTAACTTCTAGAAAATTTACATTTTTCTATTTGTGTTTCTTATCACATATCCTTGCACCCATTTATGATAAGCTGATACATATCCCCCCCCCCGCCATATTCATTCAGACTTTAATTGGGTAAACCAATTAGAGGCATGCATTTCTCCTGAGATCTGTCATTTATATATAAACTGAATCCACTCCTGACAAGGTACCTCAAAAACATCACATGCCTTTTTTGATGAAGTCTTATATAACTTAAATTCTATCCTTAATCCAATAATGAATGTATTTCATTACCTTTGCCCCAGCTACATCCTTCAATTATTCCCTCTGTGAAGTGGATATCAGCTCCCTTGCTAAGGGGGTTACATTATCCCCACAATTGTTCTAGCCAACTCTAGTATGACCAAATCAGAGAAATTAGTCTTTTTTTTTTTTTAAGAAGAACTCAGCATATCTTGTGCTATTACTTAGTGCATCACTGCAATTCTACCAAGGTCATCTGGATTTTTTTCCAGCCTTCACTGCAACAGGTATCAAACAGGTCACTCTAATTTCTCAGGCTCTCATACTGCTCACCTCTTAAAATGTGGGGCTACTACTACCTAGACTTCCCCTTATCAGCGGCCACTTCAGTAAAACGTATAGCTGTATCATACCTTTCGGGTATTAAACTAATGTACTGGGAGCAGTTGCCTGGGGGACAAGTGCCAATCACTTTTTCTCTCAACAATTGTTTCAGCACCACTATCTATATTCGTCCAACAAGCTTGCATACACTACCCTTACTTTAGAACCCCTGTACTACTGTGGATCAGTGAATACTGAAGCAAAGGAATAATTGACTATTCCAGTTAAATCCCTAGAGTCCTAAAGAAAGGTACTGAAAATAGAAAAGGCGTCAGCATGTCCATGGGTCTCAGCAAATAGACTGTACACCAAGCACAGTCTGTTGCATGCAAAGGAATACAGCATAAATGAGCAAGCACAATGACAAGATGATACAAGCAGTCAGTGCCTTACATCTGAAAACTACTTACCTGACACAAGAATGTACCTTGCTGAATGGAGTAGCAATGTTTTTATGGAATGGAGGAGGAAGAGGATTTTTCATTTGGGAACAGTGAGACACCTAGAACATTTTGGATGGTTTAGAAATGGGAGTATTCACAAACAATACTTCAATGGAGAACAGTGACCTGCACGATTAAAAAAGGGGTGCCTGCAGGATGAGAATTTTCTTTCCATACTACCGTTGTAACAAGGGTGAAAATATATTGATTTGTAAGGGCCATCTGCTCTCCAAACTCTAACAATGTGAAGTCTTTAACTTCATTGCACTGGCATTGTATTTGGCTATACTGTGTTCCTTTTGTAATTCATTTATTCCTTCACAAGGTTGCTAATACCAATCCATAATGAAAAATATAAAGAGTCTGTTAAGAAAAAAAGTCCAAATCGAGCCTGCATATTCATCTGACTTCGCCCCTAAATGCTCACAATTGACAAGGTCAAGGTTCCAAATACCATTAAACAAAACTCTACCAATCTTATGAATTACTGCTACTGTAGTACTATAATCTCAGCAGACATCAGTCATAAAGGGTAGTCATTGTAGGTCTGTTACCAAACTAGAGTAAAGTATAAATGAACAAAATAGAAGAGAGTGTATATGAACAAAATACAGAAAAGTGGAGTTGGTGCATGGAATGTTTTTATTGAAACAAGACCACTCCAATATCTAACATGTGGATTTCTGTGTCTTCATGCATAACAAAAAAAAATCAAATATTTCCTCACTCTGTAGTTATCTTACATTAGAGTTGAACTAAAGCAGTAGGGAGTACAGGGGAGCTTTCTCCATGCAAAATATTGTAATTTGTAAATATCCACTGTGAAGTACATTTTTCCAATTATAACAAAAGTTAATGGTTTGTATGTGGTTGGTAAATTTGTTTTCTACATTCTTGCTTTTTTGGTCAGAAGAACACAGCTAATACATTTTGGAACTAGTACGCTCGTCATTAACAACATGAAGTAAGACTAAACCTTCCTTACTTCAACAGTAAGTGCCTAGTGTCTACAGATAGCTCAACAGTTACTGGTGTCCAGAAGACTCTTCAAGCAACTTAGAAGAAATCTATTCACACTTTCCCTAAGCTGCTACCCAGGGACCTCCAATTCCATTCTGTCAAGTTAGTGATCAGAGTTTCATGTCCAGCTTCTTTCTTATCTTGATGGCAACTGGCTACTCAGTCTATCACTGCCAGTCAGTAACTGCAGCAATTGTCTTTCCTGGTGACAAATGGACCACTCTGTTTTTCACACTTCCTGTTCTATTAGAGACCAGTATCCCTTGCTACACCTTTCCCAATCCTGGTGGCAAAGGGAATGTCCTTCCCAAACTACCCATCTGTCAGGGCTGGCTTCTGCTTCACAATGAAATCAAGCCTTGCAGTCTAACGTCCTCCGAATTAGTGCAGAACTCTACTCACCAACATACACTCACCAACTGGTAAATCAGTGCTCTGCCCATTCAACCATAAAGCAGCTTATCCTGCATTTTATTTAATGGTTTCAAACTTCCCTTCCACTCATACACTCAGAAAGTATACTTCATGCATCAAATTAGCATCAAAAGCACATCTCAGTCGCTGTACTAATGAAATGCTCTATACCCATTTAAACATTACACCTCAATAGCATGGTACCGGGTGTTCCATCAAGCATAGCACACTACTCCTTTTAAATATAAAAGTCAGATCCCATCTAATCCTATTATACAGCCCTATCCAGTACACCCCTCCTTGCAATGTCAAAACAAAAAATCATTTGATCTCTTATAACTGCCCAATAACTAATTTTATAGCAGGTGTTAACACACACAGTGAACAGTTTCAGCTTTATGTTTTTAACATCTGCCAACAAAGATCACTAAATAAGTTATAATAGACTGTCAAAAAAATGAGAAGTAGCTAATAAAAGTAGAATTCGCCTTCAAGAACCATCTTCAGATATTTTTTCAGCATTAAGAAAAAGCATCAAAATGAAAAAAAAATCCATGAAAAAAATCCTTCCTCAGAATAATAAACACGCAGGTGTACCATTTGTATACAAATACATGGGGAAAACTACATACAGACCCTGCAAGGTTTACGAGACGTCACATAAAGTAAATAAAGAAATAAAAACAAAATAGAGGACTAACATGCTAATCATTGCCACAAAAATGCCTCCGTCACAACACTTCATTCCACAGACTAAGCTGAAGTACTACTGCTCCACAAAGGACACTACAAAAACAGTTATGTGACTGAAGTGCTGATTAAGGAGAAATGGTTCCCATTTATTTCTGCCATGTGGTGTCCCTTCCAACACTAGTGACTGCTGAAAATGCCTTTGCTGGTATGCAGATACCTTCTTTCACTCAACAGCTTTAGTTTTTTTGTGTTGCCTTTCTATACAGTACTGCCTTCTGTGTTTTGTATGCATATGGCTTATTAGGAGTCCATTACAAGGGATAATCAGTCCCTAAAATACCTGAACTCTAGTACTCTTACATTAACTGTATAAAACCAAAAATAATTCTTCAACATACAAACCTATCTTTTAAACCTACTTTGCTAGTGCTTTTTATTTTTTATTTTTTTTACACTTTACTGTATGACATCAGTCTTTCAGAGCATGAGATGAAAGAAATCTTTTTTTTTTTTGATCATCCAAGTCTAAAACCCTTACAATAACCCATCTTTGTTTAGAGGACTATCAATTCTGCTGCCACCACACTATATTTGCAGTTACTATAGTAACAAGGTTTTCCTCAGCCATTTAAATTTCTGGGAAAATTGCTTGTAATTACAAAGACTAAAAACAAAAAGTGGCTTCAGTTACACCGGTTATTCTGCTTATCAAAAGGAAGAAATACAGTTCTTGTATAAAACTCTTTGTCTGTCAGGTAAGTTTGAATGAACTCAAACACTAAACGCAGCCTGTGTAACAAAGGAACTGAATACAAAAGCAATAACATTCTTACATCAACGGTCTTAAGTCCCTTTTTTGTGCAAATTTAGACACACACATTTTATATATATTAGTGTTTCTGCATGCTCCCACATGAGTTATATAGTAACGCAGGTGTAAATGCATACAAGGCCATATCATGTGTTGTACGGGTGGCAGTTCTCTTCGGTAAGTAGTTCACAATACTGGGCCATTATTAACAGCCTTTCAAACAACGTGGTAAACTGAAATCAAAAGATGAGACCCAGAATTTGGCAGTTTTTTCTTAAGACTTTTCTATTCCTGCCTTGAGCCACTATAGAAGCCCTACTATAAATCTACAAAACAATGAAAATTGGGAACCACCATTTCTAAGAGACATTCTAGTGTGCAATTATCTAATTTATAATGAATTTCACAGCAAAGGCTAGCTGGAGGGATTGCCCATCCACAGAGGTACAGTGGGAGGGCATTTCTGATTCATTAAGGATGGTCATTGAAGTCACATACAGAAAATATGATTGTTATCAACTGATGTAGGAGATGGAACTCCTTAAATGAGCACTATGACTGGAATAAATCCCATGTAGTCAGCATCCAAGCTGGCAGGAGCTGAAAGGTCCCAGTAGAGCACAGCTCACAACTCTGGCTACAGAAGTACAGTTTTACCAAGAGAGTAAGGGCTTTCCAATTAATGTTGAGACAATAATGGCTGGGAAAGGTAGCATCACACAAAATGGTCAAAATATTTGGGTCTCTGGGTATTCTAAAATCATTACTGCAGGCAGCTGCTCCTCTTGTGGGCAGACTCTGGCATCAGAAAAGGCCAGTGGGCAGAGCCACCTACTGGTAAGAAAAAATACTCCAGCTGTGAGTGCATGAAGTAACTCAACATCTTTTCGATTCTAAAGCCAGGGGAGATAACCCTCAGTCTGTAAGTGAATCACTGAAACCCACCTCAGAAAACATATGAGTAGCTAATGCACCTTCAAAAGTAAGAAGTGCTCCTCCTCCCCTCCTCCCCTCCTCGTGCCTTTCCTACAAAAATCAGGAGATGAAGGGATTAGTGCAGGGACAAAATTCAAAATCACATTCAGAGTAGAGGTGGGATAATGATAGGGAACTTTATTACTAGACGTCTCCACATCTCTTGGCCTGCAGCTCTGGATTCCTTTTGGTTCCAGATATGACCACAGATGAATCAGCAAACTCATCAGCAGCCAGTGAAGCCTAAAATTAAGTCAACTACCAAGACAGGAATAGATTCTTCAAACACTGACAAAACAGTAACTCTCTAAAGAGAGTCTGCTTGATGAGGCAAAGTTGAGCCTCAATCCTTTATTTCACCAGGACTCAGCGAAAAAAAAAACAAAGTCCGGCTAAACAGCTACCCGATACCTGAACAATACCTGTAATAAACTGGTTGTGCAGGAAAAAAAGGCAAGGCTCCATCTAAAGAGAGACCTGTTTCCACTGGAAGGCCCAAATATATACATTTGTTAATCAGCTGCAAGCCACTCAGTCTCCCCAGCCAAAGAAATCAAAAGATCAGGACAAATAAGCCACAGACTTTGCATTCAGTTAAAGCTGGCTGTCAACCAAATCATGAAGAAGTAAGATGTGCAGAAAATGAGACTGAACATCTTCCACGAAGTCTGACATGGTGCATGGAATCAGCAAGAGGAAAAAGAAAAATGCCCGGGAACATCTTGAGCCACATAAGGGTGAAAACAGCTACCCGATACTCAAAGCACCCATTCTTTGTGCTACATCAAGCACAAGGGCAGACCACATACCTTTCTGGACTATTCACTACAAGAGAAACCTAGCCAAGCTACAGTTTTCACAGTGCGATACCTTAAACCTCCTGTAATAGAGGCCTACGGGATATATGTAAATGACCCCTTAAGGACATCAAATGTTTCAACTATATGGTTTCTGAATGTTCATGACTTTTTCATTTTCAAGTCTTTATGGACAGATTCAGGCCAATAAAGCCAAACTCCACTATCCAACAGTCCATTTTCTGGACTAATCAGGGACATAATGGAGCTCTCAGACTGTGCCCCCAAGCTGGCATGAGCCTAGCACTGAGCATCATTCAACTTTCAACAAAGATACTGCTGCAGTATGAGCAGTAGATAACTAACTAACAATTATCTTAGTTTTTGTGGCTATTGGAAGGAGGTACAATACAATACATGTCAGAATGAGAAGATATGGTTGCATGACTGTGCTGCTTTACCAAGGATAGTCAACATCTGACATTTTTAAGCTTTGGAATATTGGTGAGAAAAAAAAAAAAAAACTGTCCACCCCTACAGTTCTTTTTTTAAGGCAACGCCAGCCTAATAAACCTTCCAGCATAGCACAACAAACCCAGGACAACCTGTGGGCATTACTGCTCAATGTGAAGAGTCTAACCAGAAGACTTCTTTACTTTCAAGTCCTCCTTATACTAGAGGATGTAGACATCTGTGCAGTTATGGAGACATGGTTTAAGCTGTAGAGACTACCCTGGCAGTACAGGGCTACAATGTCTTCAAACACATTCAGACCAGCTACTGCATAGGCAGGGACAAAAGGTGAAGGTGTCTCAACATTCATCAAAGACAGTCAAACCTCAAGAATGGTCGAGCAGTATGATCCACTTGAACTACTCCATGTCCAACTCACCATAAGCAAAAGTTCCACACCTCAAAATTTCAAGTTACAAGTCCCCCTCAGGACACCCATATCACATACCTAAAGACAATGGAGATACACTACATTGAACCCAACACCATACCCCTGTGTAAACTGGGAAATATACACAGCATCCAATGCACAGACCCTGAGATTCCTAGACTTTGACAGCACAAATGCTCTGGACCAGCTAATACATACACCTACTAGTAGCACAAACATCCTTGATGTGATCCTCACAAAAGTACAGTGTTGTAAATTGCACTTATCCACAACAGTAGGGGCTTGAAATTCCTCAGTGTTACAGTAGCCTTTAGGCTATATGGGCTGGGTCTTGCCCAAGAAAAGAAAGCTAGAAACTTGCACCCAAACAATAAAACATAATAATGTGGGGGTGGGGGATGCAACTACAGCAGCAGTGAGAAATGTGAACATCTACCATCATCAGTAAGTGCAACATACACAAGTGCAATATGTTCAACATTCCCATTGCTGTTGCAGCAGTTAGGCTATATGGGTTGATTACCAAAGCTCAAACAATAGGAGAGGAAGGAGGTTACAGATCCAGGAGCCCCTGAAGAATACTCAAACCAAAGCCATTCCTGAAACTAGAGAAGGAATCGAGTTTTTAATGCCTTGTAAAAAGGTGCGTAAAGATGACCATGTAGTTGTTTCCAGAATAGTTCAGAAGTCCACTCCTTTTCAACAGATCATATAAGACAAGGTCAACATGTTGATTTTGGAACTTTTACCAACAGATTTAGGAAGGAAAGACCTACAAATCAGCCTACAAGAATGCTCCTCCTGTGGTACCAGAAATATTTTGAAATATGAACTTTTGCCCCTTTGCTCTAATGGCACTGGTTCTATGACTACTGGTGTGAGTAAGTGTTGAAGAACATGAGGAAAACATTCCGCTTGGCTCGATGAGTGGGGACGACCACCCTTGAAAGAACGTATTTATATCAAGTGACAAGCCACCTTTATTACTCAGGAGTATGTCACAATCTGTTGCAAAAGGAGAAGATACAGAGCTAGTTACTGGGACAGATTTTGAGAGCTATGGGCAAGAGGGTATGGGGAAAGAATGCTGTTCTAAATTCACATACTGTTCCTTTTTAGGAAAGGATCTATGTTTCTTATTGTTCTCCTCCTGCCATCTCTATTTACCTATCTGGTTTGTAAAAGCAGAGCTTGTTTATTCCATTTCTTAGATGTGAAGGAGGATCTGGGAAATTGCATGGGGTGGGAGGTGGGGCTACAAATTCTTTTAAATTCCCTGAATTAAATCTCACTTTGTCATTAAATTGTCTGGGGACCTGAGTAGCAGACAGGCCAAACAAAACTTCCTTATTTAAAGCTGAATTCAGAATTTCAGACATCACCTCAACAGAAAACATTTGATTATGTACCCAGGCATAACTCCTCAAAACTGCAATAGAAGCCCTAGACATAGTATCTGCAAACAATACACACACATTAAGGCATGTTTTAGAAACTTGACAAATGTTAGAAACAATGGTATATCTCAGTCTTTACAAAAAAGTAAACTGCCACGTACGGGTCTGACAGTAAATTTTTTTTTTCTTTCACTTTGGCATATAGAATTCTTATCAAGTCTGTCCAATATCTTCCCCTCCTTGTCTACAGCAAAAGAACTGGAAGATACAGAGTCTCTTCTCTAGTGGCAAAGATGTGGAAATGGCTGCAGGGTCAGACCTAAAGTGAGAAAATAAATGCTTGTTAGTTTGAGAAACTATCTGTTCACATAAAAAATAAATAAATTAATAAATAAATAAATAAAAATCATTCATCCTTAGGGTTGCCAGATTTCTTTGTGGCTAAAACCGGACTAAGGTCATGCCCCTCGCATCACCCATAACTCCACCCATTCCCACCCACTCTCCCATCAATGACACGCCCATTTTGTGACATCACAGTGACCTCAGCTGATGGGAACGCCCTCTTTTTCTGTTCCAGATGCCTGCTTTCAGCCGATTTACTATGCTTTTCTGTAAAAAAGCATAGTAAATCAGTCAATTGTAACAAACACTGATGGTCTGTTTCTTTTTGTGAAACAGAAAAATGGAGTTTGTACAGTGTTTTCCCAATTTCCTGACTACCAGTCCAGAGCAGAGAATTGATTTGATTTGTGTGGATAGTCCAGGAAAAAAACAGATAAGTGGCATTGCGCATTGGCAATGGCAACAGGGTGATTTCCACTTTCCCACCTATTGTTCAAAGACTCAACGTTATGCTTAAATAGGGCTAGGCTAGGGATGGACTCTGCTTCACATGGATGGGAAAGCTTGTTCCAGTGCATGGGGACCCTCTCTGAGACACATTTGTGTCTCATCAACATCACATGGCCTATTTATGTCACAAGCAAAATTTATTATCCACAACCAGGGTTGCCAGACGTCCCTATTTGGGTGGGACTGTCCCGAGATCAGCAGCCTGATCCCGAGTCCCGCCCTGCCGGTTTAAATCCCGGCCAGCCTCCGCTTTGTTTTTTTTTTTTTTGATTGGCCCGTATACCTGGCATACAGGCTAATCAAAAATCGCTAAACACGGAGCTACTTCTGAGAAGCTCCGTGTTTAGTGTAGATGTACTGTTCTTTAATGTGGAACTCTGCACAGCCATGAAGACAATCAACATGAATGCTATCTTCTTCTTTCAGCTTTTTTTTTTTTCTCTTCACTTTTTTTTTTTGTCGTCCCTACCTGGCCGATATGAAATCTGGCAACCCTGTCCACAACTGAAGTGCAAACATTTCAAAGTATATGCACATTATAAATGCAAATCCATGCCTACAGCAATGAAGATAAATATTTATTCTGTAATACTTTCCATAACTCTGTCTTCCATTCCAAAACCATTTTCTGCGAAGTTGCTCAGCACCCTCTTATCAAGATAAATTTCAGCTTATCTTTTGTAATTTGTTTAGAAACAAATGCTGTCATTAAACAAGATAAGGCATTGAAATTCTATCCACTGTACACATAAATTGATACTGCTATGCTTCAATTATATTTTGCATTCTAGGCAAATAATACATACCGAGATCACTACCTAGGCATAAATATAAAAGAATGGCAGGGGTAGACGATCTTTAATTGAAAACCTATCTGTGGCTTCCACAGCAAATAATGGTCATCATAAAATTTTAGGAAAAGAACTTCAGATCCAGGGGAAGATTGCATTTAGGTCATTATATGCTCTTCTAACCTTATCAGAATCAAGAACAGACAGTGTAATCACCCATTTCATTTCCAATTTAAAGCATAAAGATGCACATATAGTGGTGCCAGACCATAACTATGAAGTGAATGTGACAACCTTTCAATTGGCTCACATTAGGACTCATACCACATGTAGCAACAGTCTCAAAATCAGACGGAATGAATGTTGGCAAATGGAGTTAGTTGTATTGATTCAAACAATTTATATAACTGACACCAAAATATATAGCAGTCACACTTGATTTAAAGGTCATACACAGAAACACAAATGGAACACTTAGACCCACAGAAATATTGAAAATTAAGAAATAAATTAACATATTTGCACATTTTCCCTGGCCCTCATGAAAAAGGTGCTATCATCTGTTCAAAATAAATTCCCACATAACTCCCAGAGATTCCAAATGACAGCAATGATTTAGTGGAAAGGCACAAAGATTAATTCACTACTTTTCTCCATAAAAATTCCCCTACCTTAAGAATCCACTCCTATTCATCCAAATGTTTAAGTGCTATCCTGAGAACAGAGGAACCCTTGACTGCTTTCCTTCTTGTTTGGTACACTTTCTGAAGCCAGGTCTGCTAGAAGGAAATCCGGTAGCAGACAATATGGTGCACTAGCCATAGCATGTTCAGCAATAGTGCAAGGAAGATAACTACTCAGCAGAGCAAGAGCTCTTGTATCAATTTCCGCGCGATTATTCCATTCCACACTGGTGAGTGGTGGAATAAGCATGCACGCATTGCACGATGAGCAGCTGATTGATGATGACTAAAGCCGTACTTAAAGGAAAAGGGGAGAGAACATGGGCGGCGGTAATTGCACTGTCTGCATTGTAAGAGTATGTTTTCAGTTTTCACTTTTCAGTCCTCGTCATAAGTAAGTAAGTAAGTACCATGTATGTAGAAAGAGAAGACAGTTCATCTTAAATTTAGTCTGTATAAGTGGAATTAACGTGAAAAAATAAGACTGAATGTTTTAAGCAGTAAAATCTATCTAGCATAACAACAAAACAAGTTGTTTTGTTAACGCTAGATGGATTTTACTGCTTAAAACATTCAGTCTTATTTTTCCGTTGACTTAATGATAAAGCTTTTTCATTGCTTGAGAATTCTTCTGTGTTTTGAATCTGACTGCACAAAAAAAAAAAAAAACTGACTTCACGAGTCCGGTTTTGATGATTTTTTTTTTAATCAGACAATGTCTGAAAAATGGACAGCTGGCAACCCTATTCATCCTGGCTGTAGTCTGAGAAAAGGAAAATACTTCCACAGGAGGCTGTAAGGACTTTTCCTCCAAATCTGAGATACAGGCTCGAGAATCTGTAGAAGCCACCTATCACCATCTAGGACAGGCTCATCTGTTGTTTCTTCCCCAGGAATGTTTCTACTGACCTGGTTTATTGTATTCTGAGTACCAGGCTCACCTGTCTAACAATTTCAAGAAAATCATCTTTTCTAATGGACACCATGTCTTTAGATGAATAATTTTTAACATTTTGTTTTTTTCTTTACAGATATTCCTGATGACGGACTAGAAGAAAGTACTTGATTCCTATCAAGAAGTCTCTTACACCAGATACATTGAGCAGCATCCCCCAGTACATCTCAGTCTACCAGTAAAGACTATTCTTCCATGACAATTTCAGACACTGAACAGGTAAAGAGGGCTCTGCTAACCTCCAGTTCATGGTGGCTGAAAGGACTACACCACACGAAGCCAGAGAAGTAAGGGAGTGATCTGAAGAACAGTTGCTGGCCACTGCAGGGTCACCGAACATCAGATGAGGAGAAAACAGAATTTACAGTGTGCGCAAGCACTCTCTGGTAATTTTTTTTTTGTTTCTAGGAATCACAGAGATCAGACCAGCAACAGCCGGTAAGTATACATGCTGTGACTGAGCAGGATGCTTTGTATATGGTATGGATTGCTGGAATGGACTTGCAGATGATAAGTTATCAAATTGTCTGTACAAGCAGCACACTTACACCTTCACACACGAGTCCCCACAACACAGTAATGCATATGGAGCAAATTGAATCCCAGTCAGAAACCCTTTTAAATAAAATGTAGTCCAACACAAAAATGCAGTAGGAGAGCTGTCACTGTGTGTACACAAGCACTACATGACATATAGTTGTCCCTGCCAACTAAAACTCTTCCTCACACTAAATGTTCCTAAAAAATAAGGCTTACTGAAGCAATACATTTCATCAATAAATTAGTCCTCCAAAATAGACAAAACTAAAAGTAGCAGTCAATTACATGAAACTTCTGATATTTAAAAAAAACTGGGTTTCCTAAAGGAACAGAACTGCTAAAATTAAATAAAAGTAAATAGAAGTTTGATAATATGAATACAAATAGTAAATATTACTGTGTGAAAAGTAACGGACTTAACTACCAGAAAGGAGCCGAAGACTGGCTGCTGCTCTTACAAAACCTCCAGGACACTTCTTCACAAGGCGGCATAAAAATACTTAAGATTTTCCACTCTGCTGATTTTCCCAAAATAGGGCTGATCAATTAGCAGTCAGAGTGGAAGTGTAGATGGGTGGGTGCCTGAGCTGTTGGAAGCGGTCTTGTTGTTGCATCCTGGGTAAGGCACAACCAATATAGCCTAAGGGCTACTGCAGCAGTCAGAATGATGAACATCATGGGGAAACTTTGCATTCACCCAAATGTTACATCTTTTCTTTTCAGGTCAGATCCTAAATCTGTTTCCTTTGAAAATCAGACAAAAATCTTTTGCTTCATCTAATCCTAGTAAGCTTAGGAATTATTCCAAAGCAAGTCACCTACTACTGAGTGACCACCTGGCAAAATTTAAAGCCCCCAAAATTGCATAAACACAGTTGTCTATGCATAACTGTCACATAAATTGTGCATTACCATATAAATAACTGCAGTGAGGCAGCTATAGCCCCCCCCCCCGAGAGAAAAAAAAAAACATAGCTCTAACTCAAAGAACAAACCACCATGGTTGAATCCCAATATTAAAAAAAAGTTATATAACAAAAGAAAGAAAACCATGACCAAGACTAGAAAGTGCAATGTCTAGCAAGGAAAAGACTTCAAATCCACCAAAGCCAAATTTCAGGTAAAGATGGCCTCACAGGCAAAGAACAACCATAAAGCTTTTTTCAGCTACATATGCAACCTCAAAAGTAATACACAGCAGAATGCCGGCATCACCTTTACAAGGGTGGATGATATAGCAAATACATTAGCTGTCAAATTTAGCTCAAGTTTCATCCCACTGTCACCTCTCCCCTCCCAACACCGCCCAAGAGATGCCCTTGGCCACAACTCCCCCAGTTATCACTAGCAAACAAGTCCTCAATGCGGACACTAGAGTGAAAAATACTGCAATTATGAGCCCTAATAATATCCCAGATTACCTCCTCGATACTATGAAACATGACCTATCTGTTCCTGCCTAGTGAATGCAGGCATGCAACAGTTATCCTTCTGCACAAGGGCAAGCCATCCACTGACCCAAGTAGACCTACACGTCTGACTAGTCTCACGTGCACAACCATGAAGACAATCAAAATGAATGTTATCTTCTTCTTCTTCTTTCAGATTTTCCCGGTTAAGGGTCTCCACAGCGGATCATCTGTCCACTCATGATTGGCAGTGGAGTTTTACTGTGTCGAGTTCCAAGCCCTGCGCCCAACCTTCCACAGAAGGCACACTCACACCTAGGGCCAATTTAGAGTGTCCAATCCTCCTACTGCATGTCTTTGGGATGTGGGAGGAAACCAGAGCACCCAGTGGAAACCCACACAACCACAGGGAGGACATGCAGACTCCGCACAGAAGGCACCCCAGCAGAGAATCGAACCAGAGAACCTCTTGCTGTGAGGCAGCAACACTAACCGCTGCACCACTGTGACTGCCCCAATCAACATGAATGCTATAAAGACAGGAAAACTTCAGACATTAAATTAAATCGAGCACAGTCTGGGAGCTGTCAAGGGCAGATTATACCTGCTCAACCTGGTGCACTTTGAGAAGGTCAACAAAGGTATGGACAAGGACAAAATAGTACACACTGCCTATCTTGACTAAGTCAAAGCAGTCAACACTATTCCTCATTTGGGTATCGATGACAAACTCACAAAATTAGAAGTAAACCCCTATGCTACTTGCTGGACAGCAAACTGGCTCACGGATAAGGAAGTCAGGATAGGGGACTCTACCTCCTCAAAAAGGTCCGTTATCAGCAGAGTCCTTCAGGGCTTGGTGCTGGAGCAGTTTTTTTTTGGGTTCCGGCATGTAGCTCTCAAGACATTTCCCTGCGAGCTACATCGCCGAAACCAAATGGCTGCAGTAGCACTTTGCCGTAGTGCAATATGGCTGAAAAGCATAGCTGCTGCAGCTGTAAACTATGAACGGAAATATTCTACCTGGTGGCGATCCTTACAGACAGCTGTCCAGCTGTATTCAAGCAGAGACAGCCGTACTGGATGTGTAACACATTCCTTATTCTCATTCAAGGAATGCATTTATTTAATTATTTATTTATTTTGCTGTCAGACGTCTGTGTGTTTCTTCCATAAATTCCAACTATATGCCAGACTTACAATGGGTAAAGGTCCAAAAAGGTATGGATAGTGCATCTACAGCAATTATCCATGGCCTCGACTAAGCTGTGGCACAACACCTGCATTCAGCTCAAATTACAAAAATAGTTCCCAGTTCAGACTCAAAACTGAATCCAAATCCAGGCTGCCAATCCAACATCTACCTGAGCCCTCTCAAAGTGCAGAAGGAACTCGCAACAGAAGAAAACAGATCTATACTTAAAAGGTAACAAGCTAAACAGAAGCCAAGGATGGCATTGACAAATGTAGCCCTGATGAAGCACCCCCCGGGTTTACCAATTAAGGTTATTAAAAGTTGGTCATCCCACAAGGTATGTAGACTGGTTCTGCTCCGGCAAGCTTAAACTGGAATGGCCAATACCTTGAAAGCTTTTGGACTTTGAAGGGACAGATCCCAAACTAAAACAGAAGAACTGTTGTGAGGCCCCTGCTACTAAGCTACAAAAACATCCCAAGTACTTACCACTATCGAAGGCCCAATGCCAAGAGAAGGGTAGATTGGAGCTCCAAGATTCCCACTTGTACAGTATGGATCCAAAGGCCAAGAAATTTATTAAAACAAACACCCAGTACTGGCAAGGCATATGGACAGCCAGCTCTTTCTTCTGCTTGAAAAATGACACAAGTTTTTACTTATTCTCAAGAAGGAGGGTTGCCATAATGGTTCAGGTGTTTACCTCACAGAAACAAGGTACAGTGTTGGATTCTCACCTTTGGGAAATTGGCTAGGTTTAAAATGACCCAGAAAGGCAGCTAGCCTAGTACTTACCTGTGAATCTATACTGCCTGAATCAACTGCTGTGACATAGCAAAACCACCCACTGAGGATATGGGAGGAAGAATGCCACATGACAGAGCGGCTGATACTTACCAAATCCACATAAAAAAGATGGCTACCCTCAAGACAGACATGGAAAGCTACCTGCTGGAGCAAGTTCAGATTGGAATAGATGACTGAGTTCTTCACAGTCAAAGATAAATGGAATGTACCCTTCTTTGCCTTGCTTACAGGGCAGTAAAGAGTGCTCCTTCTTTAAGGTGGACTTTTTTGGGGGGGGGGGGCAGAAGCCATTAACCCATTTCTGGGAAGCCTGGACAAAAAACTGCTATGAATTAAAAGCCCAAAACCCTGCATTTAACCTAGCCCTCAAAGAAATTAATGACCTCAGCCATACATTTATGGGGAGGCATACATCAGAGCTTGATGCCCTTGCACTGGCATTTGTCAATCTAAAAAGTACAGTTTTGTACCTACCATAAATGTAGATGTTCGAAGATCCACATTGCTGCAGTCCTAACACTTGGGTAGTCCGCTGTCCCAGTCGGCCCGAATACCAAAGTATAAGGCTGACGTCGGTCAAGGCGCATTAGTCTGACGTCAGGACGTCAGGGTACAAATGCGCATGACCGACATCATATCATCAGTCTTTTCTTGCCCCAGATGTCAGAAGACCCTAAAAAGATAAGGCCAAAACCAAAAAACACCCAACACTCTTGTACCCAATATATATACAATATATACAAATTTACAAAGGTACAACCCCACCCACACAACCACCCCTAAACACAGAGGGGAAGGAGGGAGGGTAAATTGGACTGCAGCAATGTGGATCTTCGAACATCTACATTTATGGTAGGTACAAAACTGTACTATGTTCTTCATCCCACATTGCTGCAGTCCTAACACTTGGGTAGAATCCCAAAGCAGAGGTAAGGGAGGCTGGCAAATCATAAGGAAGCAGGAGCTGTCAACATGCCCTGCAAAATAGCCGTGGCAAAACCAGCCCTGGATTTAGAGTAGAGAGGAAGGTGGTAGTGCTTAGAGAAAGTATGCACTGAACTCCAAGTAGCTGCCTCCAAAATATCCTTAGTTGCCACCCCCCTTAGAAATGCTGTTGAAGTGGCAGTAGCCCTAGTGGAATGAGGCCTAATCCCAGCAGGAATCTCCTTGCCATGATGGGAGTAACAAAATGAAATGCAAAACCCAATCCACTTAGAAATAGTTTGTTTTGACACAGGCTTGCCCTGAGAACTCAAAGCAAAAGAAACAAACAACTGCTGAGACTGCCTAAAATCCTTAGTCCTGCTTAAATAATAATGCAACTGCCTGTGTACATCTAAAGTGTGCAAAATCTTTTCCCCCTTATTTTAGGGATCTGCATAAAAAGTAGGCAAATGAATAGTTTGGTTTAAAGCCACACTAGAAACCACCTTAGGCATAAAGGAAGGATTAGTACGTAATGATACCCTGTCCTTATGGAAAATCAAAAAAGGCTCAACCGCCATAAGGGCCTGCAATTCAGAAACCCTTCTTGCAGAAGTAATGGCCAACAAAAAAGCAGTCTTCCATGACAAGTATTTCAATTCAGCAGTAGCCATGGCTCAAAAGGTTGTAGAGTAAGTTTCTCCAACACAAAATTGAGATCCCAAGCAGGAGTAGGAGCTCTACGTGGGGGTCTTATATTCTTTGCCCCTCTAAGAAATTGCTTGAACAAAGGATGAGAAAACAATGGTGGGTCACAATCATAGTGAGCTGAAATTGCTGCAGCATGAATCTTAATGGAAGAGAAAGACAAACCTTTGTCCAATAACTCAGTAAGATATTGAAGAGCCGCACTCAAATTAGGCTCAGAAACCTCCAAATCCTTTGCTGCACTCCAAAATAAAAATCTCTTCCATTTTTCTGAGTACGCTTTCCTTGTACTAGGTCTTCTGGCTTCCATAATCACATTCAAAACTTGTTGAGGAAGTTGAGACCTGCTGTGTTTCAAAACAGAATATGCCAGGCTGTCAGATGAAGAGAGTGAAGCTTGACATTGAGTAGATGACCGTCCCTCTGAGACAATAGGTGTGGAATCAAAGGTAAAGGCCATTGAGGCTTCCTTACCAGACTCCTCAGTAATGGGTACCAGTGTTGCCGAGGCCAATCTGGAGCTATTAAAATCATCCTTGGCTTGTCTTGTCTGACCTTTAGGAGTACCTTTGGGAGAAGAGGCAGAGGTGGAAAGGCATACACATGAAGATTTTTCCAACTGAAAGAAAGAGCATCCACTTTCCAAGCTGTGTGATGAAACCTTTTGTGCAAAACTTTGGCAGCTGGTGGTTTAGTGGAGAAGCGAACAGATCTATGTCTGGAGTTCCCCATGACACTGTCAATTTCGAAATACATGAAGATCCAGTTTCCACTCGTGGGGATCCATGATTTGCCTGCTTAACACATCTGCTAAGGAGTTCTGTGCTCCGGCAGAAACCTTGCCTGAAGAGTTAGTTGCAAGCTGAGCGCAGTCTCCCATAAAATCATTGCTTGCCTGCATAGAGGATAAGAATGTGTTCCCCTTGTTTGTTGATGTACCACATGACAGTTGTGTTGTCTGTTAGAATCAACACCTGCCCTGGAAGAAGTAACTCCTTGAAAGCCATTAATGCAAACTGGACTGCTAACATCTCCTTCATGTTGATATGTAGATGCTGTAGTCTGGCAGGCCACTTGTCTTGTATCCACTTTCCATTCAGATGAGCTCCCCAAGCTATGTCTGAGGCATCTGTCGTTAGAATCTGACTCGCCTCTGGCCGGGTCACAGAGAGTCCCTTGTTTAGGTGACATTCCTGAGCCCACCACAAAAATTCCTTTTGAATGCAAGGTATTATTTGAATGACAGTGTCCAAATCCTGGCAGTGCTGTGTCCATACATTTTGAGGTACCATTGCAGCTTCCTCATATGCAGTTTGGCATTGGGAAGCACCAGAATACAAGATGCCATGAACCCTAAGGCTTGAAGGACTGTCCTTGCAGTCAGCCCGGACTGAAGAGATAGTTGATGGAAGTACAGGAAAGATTCTTTTGTTTGTCCGGGGTTAAAAAGGCCATCTGGGTTGCTGTATTCAGTCTTACACCCAGAAAGCACATGTCTTGAGAGGGTACTAGACTGGACTTTATTTCGTTCACAGAATACCCCAGGCATCTTAGCACTGCTATCACATATTCCAAATGCTGTAAAAGGTCTTCCTTTTCTTGAGCCAGAATCAGGCAGTCGTCCAAGTAAGGATAGATTTGTATTCCTTGTAGCCTGAAGTAAGATATCACTGGAGCCAGAACTTTTGTGAATACTCTGGGCGCAGTAGATAAGCCAAAGGGCAATGCAGAGAACTGATAATGGGAATTCCCAGCTCGAAAACGCAGATACTTCCTGCAACTTAGTCTGATAGGCACATGAAGGTAAGCCTCCTTGAGATCTAAAGTTACCATCCAGTTATCTTTGCCCAGAAGAGGTAAAAGCTGTTGTAACGTCAACATTTTGAACTTGGGAATGTCCAGATAAGTGTTGAGGATAGATAAATCCAAAATTGGTCTCCACGTGTTCCCCTTCTTTGGTACTAGGAACAGGCGAGAATAAAATCCTAGGCCCCTTTCTGGCACAGGAACCGGCTGAATGGCCCCTATTTGGAGTAACAGAGAAATTTGCTTGTGAGCCTCTTTTCTTTGTAGAGGAGGAATGTCTGGCATGCCTTTGAAAGGAGGCAAGGTATGGAAATAAAACCTGTAACCGTGGTGAATGATATCCAATACCCATCTGTCCTGGGTAATTAAACTCCAATTTTCTTTGAAAAGTGCCAGCCTTCCTCCCAAAGGTGCTGCCAGACGAGAAAGCACTGGCAGCTGAAAAGGCAGGTCATTGGGTCTGTTTACGAAAGGGCTGACCCCTGCCCTCACCAGAAGATTGAGCAGGTGAACTCCCTGTTCTAGGGCTAAAAGAACCTTGAGCTCAGCCCCTACCACGTCTAGACCTACCCCTAGACTGAGAATCATAAGAAGGATATGTCCATCCCTTAGTAGGCCAATTTCTACTAAACTTCGGGGGCTGAACCTGCAAAAAATCTTTAACAGTCTGCATAGACTTAGCCTTGTCCTCCATTTTCTTTAAAACTGCTTCCACAGGCGAACCAAACAACACATCAGACTGTAACGGAGCATCCAAAATCCTTGTCTTAACATGCTCAGCTAAATTCTGATCCCTCAGCCAGGCGTGCCTGCGAAGAACAGAACCAGTGGCAGCCACCCTCGAAGAGGCCTGCACAGCATCAAAACCACATTGCAAGGAATGCTTACCCACCTGTTCAGACACATGAACTAAATCCTGCAACTCTTTACACTCAATACCTTCCGCCAGAGCATCCACCTTAGACTGCAATTGCGAAAGGAGATAATTTTGATATTTTAACATGTGGAACTGGCAATTCAAAGCCCTCATGGCTAAAGTGGAAGAAGTATACACTTTCTTTCCCCATCTATCCAAAGCCCTTGCCTCTTTATCAGGAGGAACAGGATTTTTAACAACAGAAGCCTTAACACCCTTAGGCCCCTGAGAAACAATTTCTGGGTCTGCCCTAGGACTCTTAAAAAGATACTTATGAGCTTCAGGCACCCTATAATACCTGTCCGGTTTAACTGGGGCAGGAGGCAAAGAATCAGGGTTCAGGAAGCCTCTGCAAAACATCTTCCACCACATCCAGAACAGGAGGTATAGCTAAAGGCCTATGCTGGGGTAAAACAAAAATTCCTAAGCCTCTTCCTGGAATCAGAGAAATCTTGTCCTTCCCATTTAAAATGTTCCCTCATGGAATGAAGAGTCTCTGAAAAAGAAAAATCCTCAGGAGGAGAAGCCGAAGGAGTAGAATCATCCACATCAGAATCAGAATAAGGAGGATACTCCTGTAAGTCTTCAGCCGAAGACTCAGAAGCCTCCGAACACTGCTCAAAACTCTCAAGCTCAGGTTCCACCCTAGGCCTCTTATCAGGAGGGGGCATAGAACCCCTAATCATAGTAATCAAATCTTCTGCCATTTTAAGCATATGTTTCTTAGGCAAAGATCCTGAAGAACTAGGAGAGACACCCACTGAAGTTAAACCTGGCCTGCCCCTCAAAGAAGCCTTGGAAACAGAAAGGGGAGGGCCTAACCACCTTAGGAAGGGAGGGGAGAACAGCCACCTGAGAAGCCCCTTCAGCCTGGCCTACCTCCTGAGAGGACACATCTTGTAACAGTAAAGTCTCCCCCTGAGACTCCAAAGAAACTTCTTGCAGAACCTCCGGCTCCACCGAGCCTTCTAAAGAACCGACGTCCGGGACTGACGGTTCTTCCAACCTAGGCTTTACTGCTTTGTCCTTGCGCTTTTTGGACGAAGCGGGCATCGGAGCATCCGACGGCATTTTATAATTACAACGCTTCCCAAAAACTAACCTGGCACAGTCTAATCTTCTCTTTATAGTGCGTTTGTTAAATCTAGCACAAGAGCGACATCCAACAACGTCGTGCTCAGGCCCTAAGCAAGGTATACACAAGGTATGGTAATCCCTGTGAGGTATCTGTTTCCAACAAGAAATACAGTTATTCACTTTTTCTGACATCCGGTTAAATACTGAGGCAAGAAAAAACCAAAATATTCCCCAACGGGGTACTTAGCCAACTTTGATTCGGTCTGAAACTCCGACTTCAGAAAATTTCAGAACGCCAACCTGCACTCGCAAAACTGCTTCTGCATCGGACCATGCGGCAAAAAAGACTGAGGATATGACGTCGGTCATGCGCATTTGTACCCTGGCGTCCTGACGTCAGACTAATGCGCCTTGACCGACGTCAGCCATATACTTTGGTATTCGGGCCGACTGGGACAGCGGACTACCCAAGTGTTAGGACTGCAGCAATGTGGGATGAAGAACATCTAGTGCGGTCTCTGCAAAAGTCCATCTGAGCAGCAGTACACAGTGCTTAGAAGAAATCTTCCTCGATCTTAGACAGCAACAGGTCCTGAAGCATTTCCCCAAGTTATAACTCTACCAGAAAGAAATGAAATTTGGGCAGCTGTATACCATAATCTCCAAAAATAGTAGAGGTGTACCAGTGCAGACCTGTCCAAAAAGCAGTGGAGAAAAGGGCATATACATTTTATTTGCCCAACAGTACTTGTATTCAGTGAAATGTGATTCAGTGAAATTAGTTTTCAGCGATTTGGTGCGAGTGTTTTGAAATTCAGTGAATCAAAGTAGATCCATATGTTATATATAATAGTAAGGTCAGGTCACAAAATGGTTTCCTTTGAAGTAAAAATAAAACCTGGACCCCCAGCTAAACCTGGAATATATCAGGAATTATTCGAAGGCTAACCTCCTGCTATTAAGTGAGAATCTGGCAACATTTCAAGTCCCCATAAACCCTGGAAGACTGCTGCCTATGCAGAACTGTTGACAGAAACCCTGTACAAGCATGTTAATAGCTGCACAGAGGCAGCTGTATCCACCAGGAAGAAGTACAGAACTAACAAAAAACAAGCCACCCTGGTGGGATCATAAAATCAATAGGCTGTATAACAGGAGGAAGAAAATCATGGAAAAAATTAGGAGATGCAGCAATGTCAAACTAAACAAACTAGTCAGAGGACAAATGAAGTCTACCAAAGCCAAATCTGAGGCATGTTTGACCTACCAGGCAAAAAACAACCACAAAGCATTCTTTAGCTATGTCCGCAACCTCAAAGACAATGCACAATTGTGTGCAGAGCTCATTATAAATGGATCCACCTAAACTGAGCCAGAAGACATATCAAACCTCCTGGCTGATAAATTCAGCTCCAACTTTATCCCTCTCTCCCCCTCAACCTTCCCTCAGGAAATATCATCAAATGTAAATCCCCCTACTATCACTAGGAAACAGGTCCTTAATGCTCTCTCTAAGACCAAGAACTCTGCATCAATGGGCTCAGACAATATCCCAGGATGCTTTCTAAATAGCAAAAAACATTACCCATCAGGGCCTCTGGAATTACTATTTAAGTGTAGCCTCCAAACAGGTTTTGTGCTTCATGAATGGAGAAAGGCAACATTCATCCCTCTGCATAAAGTTGGGCCATCTACAGACCCTGGAAAAGTACAGTTGTGTACACTTACCATAAATGCAGATGTTCAAGTGTATTCACTGTTGAGGTCATCACATTTGGGTTATCTGCTTACAGTGCCCCTCAGTCGGCCTGATTATCAGCGTCTTGGGCCCTGCGTCGGTTGCTGTCTCATCTTCCATGACGTCAGGTAGTCTGGGGTATAAAGCATGCAGCCAACGCCATTACATCCGTTTTTCTTTCCCCAGAGGTCAGGTGCCCCTCTAATGGGAAGCAATTAAATAAAAAATATGCAAGGTTATACCTCCAACATAAAAGCTTTTAAGCATAATAAAAGAGAATAGAGGTATAGCCAAAATAAGTCAGGGGGCTGGAGAGAGGGTAACCAGGACTGCAACAGTGAATACACTTGAACATCTACATTTATGGTAAGTGTACACAACTGTACTATGTTCTTTGTGTTTCACTGTTGCAGTCATCACATTTGGGTAGATTCCCAAAGCTAAGGATGGGAGGAGGAATTTAGATAGCATTAGGACCAGCAATAAGTCCTGCAAGACTGCAGTGGCAAAACCAGCTCTGGATTTAGAGAAAATAGGCAAGTGGTAATGCTTGGTGAAAGTATGTACAGAACTCCAGGTAGCAGCTTCAAGGATGTCCCTGGTAGGGACACCTCTGAGAAAGGCTGTAGAGGTAGATGCAGCCCTGGTTGAGTGCGGTCTTATCCCCTGTGGGATAGGTTTTCCATGGTGCTTATAGCAGAAATTAATGTAATGGCCTATCCATTTAGAAACGGTTTGCTTTGAAATGGCCTTCCCCTCTGCCCCTGCAGCAAATACCACCAGCAGTTGTTCAGATTTCCTTTGAGGTTTAGTACTGTCCAAGTAAAATCTAAGTTGTCTGTGCATATCTAAGGAGTGCAGTATCTGTTCTCCTTTGTTCTGTGGATTAGAAAGGAAGGTTGGCAAATGAATGGACTGATTAAGAGCCACACTGGATACCATCTTGGGCATGAAGGAGGGGTTGGTTGGGACACTCTGTCCGCATGAAATACGATGAAAGGCTCCACTGCCATAAGGGCCTGTAATTCAGATACCCTTCTTGCTGAAGTGATTGCTAAAAGGAAGGCTGTTTTCCAAAAAAGGAATTTTAACTCTGCACTTGCAGCTAGCTCAAAAGGAGGTAGAGTGAGTTTTTCCAATACAAAGTTAAGGTCCCAGGCTGGAGTTAAGCCTCTCCTGGGTGGTCTTAAGTTTTTGGCCCTCTGAGGAACTGCTTGAGCAGTGAATGAGAGAAGAGGGGTGGGTTCTGTGTTGTAATGAGCTGAAATGGCTGTGGCATGAATTCTGATGGAGGAAAAAGAAAGGCCCTTGTGAAGCATCACAGTTAAGTATTGAAGAATCTGAGGTAAATTGGTCGCTGCTGTGACCATCCCTTGAGTTTAGTTCCAGGAAAATAATCTTTTCCATGTTTCAGCATAAGATTTTCTAGTACTAGGCCTTCTTGCCTCCAAAATGACATCCAACACTTGTTTACTGAGGGCTGGTAACAGAGAGGTCAAGCAATTAGCCAGGTTGCCAGGTTCAGGGTTTGAAGCTGAGGATGCAGAATCTGGCCCTCCTGCTAGGACAGCAGGGTAGGGGTCAGAAGCAGGTGCCATGGTGCCAGCAGTGACACACTGCACAAGAGGGGGGACCAGTGTTAGCATGGCCAGTCTGGTGCAATTAGTATTGTCCTTGGTTTGCCCCGTTTGATCTTTAGTAGTACTTTGGAGAAGAGAGGCAGAGGAGGAAAGGCATAAACTGACAGACTGTTCCAGTTGAAGGACAGGGCATCCATTTTCCAAGATTGCTTGTGGGGAGTCCTTGTGCAGAATTTGTCCAATTGGTAGTTATCGGGGGAGGCAGACAGGTCTATATCTGGGCTCCCCCATTTGTTTATCAACATGTTGAAAGTCTTTGGTTCGTTTCCACTCGTGTGGGTCCATGAGATTTCTGCTTAGTTCATCTGCCAGTGTATTTAGCTTTCCTGGCAGGAACTGAGCCTGTGAATGCACTTGGTAGCTCAAGGCTGTGTTCCACAGAGCCATGGCTAGTCTGCAGAGGGGGTATGAATGGGTCCCCCCCTGCTTGTTTATGTACCACATAACAGTGGTGTTGTCCATCCTTACCATTAATTGTCCTGGAAGAATGTGGTCCTTGAAGGCTGTCAGAGTATTCCGTACAGCTAACATTTCTTTTTGACTGATATGCAGGTGCATTTGACTTGGGTTCCATTTGCCCTGAATGCACTTCCCTGCCAGGTGAGCTCCCCATGCATAATCTGATGAGTCTGTTGTTAGGGTTTGGGCGGCAGGGGGGAGAGTGAATGGTAGTCCCTTGTTTTGGTGGCATGCCTTCTAAGTACAGACCCAGTGACATCAGCCCTGCAAGATGCCTCTAGTGAATCAAAACCATATTGCAAAGTATGTTTTCCAACTTGTTCAGCAGAATGCATTAAATCCTGTAAATCCTTATTTTCTGCACAGTCAGGAATCAACATCATTTTCTGTTTAAGCAATCCAGTAATATGCTGCTGATACTTTAACATATGAAACTGGCAGTTTAAGGCCCTAATGGCCAAGGTTGCAGAAGTGTATACCTTCTTACCCTATCTATACAGCGCCCTGGAATCTCTATCAGAGGGGGTAGGATTTCTGGCAGTAGTAGTCTCAATGCCCTTGGGTCCCTGTGAAATGGTCTCGGGATCCACAGTAGGATTTTTAAAAAGGAACTTGTGAGTCAGGAACCCTGTAATATCTATCATGTTTTCTGGGAGTAGGAGGTAAACAATAAGGGGCCAAGCTAGATTCCAAAAAGGCATCATCAACAATGTCCAGAACAGGGGGGATAGCTAAAGGCCTGTGTTGGGGCAGGAGTAAGAAATCCCTAAGCCTCTTTTTAGAATCAGAGTAATCCTGGCTTTCCCAGAGGAAATGCCCCCGAAGAGTATGCAAGGTTTCACCAAAAGAGAAATCCTCTGGAAGGGAAGCAGAGGGAATAGAGTCCTCTGTATCAGAATCCTCATAGGTAGATAAGGGTAAATCCTAGTCATCAGAGGAAACAAATTTCAGAATCCTGATCAGAAGTATCATAGGCAAATTCAGTCCTAGGTCTCTTAGAGGGGGAAGGTTGACTTCCCCTGATTAAAAGTAATAAGGTCTTCAGCCATTCTTATTTGTTTTTTAGGCATAGAGGCCTGACCATGCGGTCTGGGTGTCGTTTTTTAGGCATGGTCTGAGTTTTAGGCCTTGAAGAAGAAGGCATTGGTTTAATATGCAAGTCAGTAGGCCTGAATATACCCTCAGAAGCCGGTGCCTGCACAGCGGCTCCAGACCCATCCAAGGTAGAGACGTCCACAGGTTCCGCAGTTGAAGCATCTCACGGCATACCGGACTCCGAATGGGTCTCAATAGAGGACTGCAAATCTGAAGTAGCAGGTATCAGGGGCTGCGAAAGCACCTCACTGAGTTCCGGCAAACTGGCAACTAGCTTAGAAGCATCGTCTGCAGCTTTGGACCTAGGCGGCCTAGCTCTGTCTTTATCTTTGCATTTTTTCAGAATGTCGGTAGTCGGATTGCTTACCGAAGACATCTGGATAATTGAACAGAGTACCACAATATTTAGAAGTGTAAATATACAGACGACGAATCGTTTGCTGTTTAAATAAGGCACAAAATTGACAGCAAGGTACGTCGTGGTCAGGGCCTAGGGAAGGAATACAGTACGAATGAAAATCTTTATGAGGTATTTGCTTTCCACAAGAAATACAATTATTGACTTTTACTGACATTGGTTTAGAGCAAGTAAAAAAAATTTCCCCAATGGGGTACTTAGCTTTAGTTGAAGACTTCGGTTCTGAAACTCGAAAACAACAATTTTAGGAGTCGGCCGACCGGCATTTGCGAACTGCTTCTGCTTTGGGCACCGCATGGCAAGAAAGACTGATGTAATGGCGTCAGATGCATGCTTTATACCCCTGACTACCTGACGTCATGGAAGATGAGACAGCAACTGACACAGGACCCAAGACTTTGATAATCAGGCCAACTGAGGGCTACTGCAAGCAGATAACCCAAATGTGATGACTGCAACAGTGAAACATGAAGAACACCAGGAAGCAACAGGTCACATGTCATATCAAGATACTTTGGAGCCTTCCACAGGAAACCAGTATAAACATTCACTTGAAGCTAGATAGCAAGGAAAGGAACAGGAAACTGTGGAAACTCTGATGCAGTCAATGTTGAGGAGTGATAGGCCAGTGAGTTCCCATATGACAGAGCAACAGATGGCACAGGATGAAATTGAGGAGAAGGTGCCACAGGAAGATGATACAGAACTTTCTATACAATGCCCGCTGGAAATGGAAAATAAGGGATGTGCCCTCAGTTTGGAAGAAAAATGAGCTAAGAGAAGAGTTGCTTGATTTAACAGACATGGATAGATATATTAAGATCAATGAGAGAAATAGACTGCAGAAGGTCAATAAAACCCAAAAAATCAGAAGTCTGATAAAACAAATGAATGCAGTAATTAGGACTGTCCATAGAGATCCATGAAATATAAAAACAGAAGTAAACAGGATATGTCAATGTGCTGCTAAATTAATAACCGATATAGTTCTATTACAAGAACATAGGGTAGCGAGGGAAAGGAAGGGGAGAAATTGAACAGAGAAAACTATAAAGCAATTAAGACAATAAGAAGACTATAGAAGAGGAACTAAATGAACAAAAATACTAAAAGATATGATAAAAAGCAATGCGCAGTATTAGCACAGACAAGGATCTATCACGCACTCTCTCCAATAAAAAACTAAAAATTTCAGCGCAGGCAGAAAAACTTAGAAGGTACCCAGATAAAGGAAAAGTACAAAATAAGCAATTTATTGATGACCCAAAAAAGTTAGAAATTAGGTAAAAGGAACTGAAAGATCGCAAAAAGAGGAAATATATACATTTTGGAGAAGTATCTATGAAGATCTTGTGGAACACAACAGAGATGTTAAATGGATAGAAGAAATAAAAGAAAGAATAAGAAGTTTAAAGGTGCAGGATATAAAATGGGATGAAGTAACAGCCAGAGAGATTGAAGCAAAGGTAAGAAGCCTCTAATTGGAAAACCCCAGGCTGAGATACAGTACCTACCTTTTGGTTAAAAGTATTAACATCTTTCCACAAAGATTTAGCCATGAGTAAGAACTATTTATATGCGCACACCGAAAAGACACCAACCCGGCTAATAACAGGTAAAACACTGCTCTTACTTAAGAGTGAGCCTGCAAGCTACCCTAAATATTACAGACCAATAACTTGCCATCCGATGTATAAACTATACACGGGAATTGATGCTGACAAAGTTTATTGTCATTTAGAAGAAAACTCAATTATGGCAGTAGAACAAAAGGGCAATAAAAGAAAGTCATATGGAACAAAGGATCATTTGTTGTTAAATAAAGTCAGACTGAAGAACTGTAAAAAGGGGAAGAATTCAAGTATGGCATGGTTAGACTATAAAAAAAGCATTTGATAGTATCCCACATCCATGGATAGAGAATGCTTAATGTACAAGATACACCCTACACTGATCGACTACATTACAGTGACCATGAAACAGTGGCAGATCACTTTGCAATTAAGCCATGATATAGGACATATTATTACTCCAGGGATAAAAATTCAAACAGGGTATTCCAGGGTGACTGTCACCGTTAATATTCTGCCTTCCATTAACCCATTAAGCGGTTTACTTAACAGCTTAGGCCATGGCTACAATTTGGCTCCTAGAAAACAACCAAGTGTAAAGACTTCTCATCTTCCCTTAGTCGATAATTTAAAACTGTATAGCTCTTCAGATGAGGAACGGAAAGCACAGCTGCATGTGTCAAAACGTTTTCAGATGATATAAGGATGTCATTGGGTCTTGATAAGTGTGCAAAAGCAACCTTTAAAGCAGGAAACTGCAGCACCAGGAAAACATCAATTTGGGACAAGAATGTGATATAAAAACTGGAGCAAGAGGGAGTGTATAAATATTTGGGAATTAAAAGGATCAACAATAAAACATGGACAAATGTGAGTAAAACTTAGTAAGGAATACTTTAGAAGACGTAAATTAATTCTGAAAACAGCGCAGACATCTAGGAACAAAATCCAAGCTATAAACCAAGTTGCTCTTCCTGTCCTAACTTATAGTTTTGGAGTGATTGACTGGCTCCAAAACGTGTTGGATAGATTAGATAGGAAAACAAGAAGGATGCTTCATGCTCACCAAATGATTTATAAAAATCAGTGTACACCAAGATTACATATTCCCCTTTCCGAAGGAGGGATGGGCCTCCTTGAAATTCATTACATGTACAGATCTGCAATTGTGGGACTCCACACATATTTGCTGACCTCACAAGACCCAAATTTAGTGAAAGTTTTGAAACATGAAATGGCTTCTCTGCTTAATTTAGCAGAAGCCTATCAGTGTCAAGCAGGAATGGAAATCAAACCAAAAGAAGATAAAAATCAGGCAGCAACTGAATGTGCCAAAAAACAAAAGAATACAAGGTGAAGGACCGGATGAGAAGGCAAGAAATGTTGAAAAAGTATAAATATTGTTGCAAGTATAGAAAACTTCTGGAAGAACCTCATGTTCATCAGGAATGAATGCAAAAATGGTTAAGGACAGGTGAATTGAAACCAAGATATGAAAGGTTAAAATTGGAAGCCCAAGACAGTGGGCTACGTACACACCGATTTACAAAGACCATTGAACATGTGGGAGAAAGACGAATGTAGATTTTGTAAAACCAAACTGGAAACAGTCACACACCTTGTTGCTGGTTGTGACATACTAATGGCAGGAGGACTATATACTGTAGGTAATTATAATGTGGCAAGACTGTTGCACTGGGGATTTTGCAAGCATTATGGTATTGAAGTGGCTTAAAACATAAGCCACAATGCAGAGAATATGATGAAGTTTGCATCACATGGGATCATCCATTACCAACAGTTCAAAAAACAGATGCTAGAAAACTGGATATAGTGGTCCAAGAAAAGAAGATAAAAGTAGCATTGATCATTGAAATCACTACACCTGGTGACTATAGTGTCTTGTGTACAGAGACACAAAGTCATAAAATATCAGGTCTTCAGGCAGAAATGAGAGCAATGTGGAAGAAATATACCAGACCGTTCCAACAGTAGTAGGAGCAATGGGCCTTATAAAAAAATAATCTATAATTGTATTTAGGTACGTTACCAATCCATGTAACCCCGTACGAATTGCAGGAGGGTTCATTACTGGGACAAACTGCGGGTGCTGCAAAGAGCACTTTTGGCTGACAAAGATTGAAACAATACTAATTTCATGAAATTTAATCATACTTTGACTTGGGAATGGGGTCCATTCCCATCATAGTATTAGAAACCCAAAACATTTGGAGAAATAAAAAAAGGAATGGTTAAGGAGAGGCTAATTTAAACCAAGAGATGAAAGGTTAATATTGGCTGCACAAGACAGTGGGCTACATATACATTGGTTTACAAAGTCCACTGAACATGTTAAACAGACAAATGTAGGTTTTGCAAAACAGAACTGGAAACAGTTGTACATCTCATTGCGGATTGTCACATACTAATGGCACAAGGACTGTATGCTGAAAGGCATAATAATGTGGCAAGACTGTTGCATTGGGGATTGTGCAAACACTATGGTACTGAAGTGGCTGAAAAACACTGGAGGCATGAACCACAATGCATCATAGAAAATGAAGAAGTCTACATCACATGGGATCATCCATTACCAACAGTTCAAAAGACAGATGCTAGAAAACCGGATTTAGTGGTCCAAGAAAAGAAGGCAAAAGTAGCATTTATCATTGCCACACCCATTGACTACACAGCCCTGCGTACAGAGATACACAAAGATATAAAATATCAGGATTTGCAAGCAGAAACGAGAGCAATGTGGAAGAAAGATACCCAGACAGTTTCAATATTAGTAGGAGCAATGGGTCTTATAAAAAAAAAAAGAGTCTACAATCGTATTTAGATATGCTACTAATACATGTAACTACATACGACCTGCAGGAGACATTACTGGGCACACTGCAGGTGCTGCAAAGAGCACTACTGGCTAACAAAGATTGAAACAACACTAATTGCATGAATTTTAATCGTACTTTGACTTTGGAATGGGGTCCACTCCCAGCATGGTATTAGAAACCCAAAAGATTTGTTGAAATTAAAAAAATGTTGAGAAATAACTCTTGATCCCTCAATAATATGCTGCACCTAAAACCATCATTCTATCCTTAAGGATTTGGGTGCAGATCAGCAGTGAAGTTCGCTTGAGTTTTTTTTTTTTTTTTTTTTGTCTTTCATCATTACAATAATGTTTGGTGCCGACAGAATTGTTTAGTATGCAATTCCAGCTCAATACAGATGAATTCTGGAGAGGCGATTGCATTATCTACCCTCAACAGATGTTACAAACAACCTAACTTGAACTAAAACAAAAAAGAGAAAATACAGAAAGGATATATACTATGAAAAGTACCAAAACAGACTGGACACACTGATTTATGTACACCTAAAATAAAAGGTGCATATTTTCAATTAAACTTTGAAAGTCCCTTGTTTGGTGACAGGCCTCTGCCCACCAAAGGAATTCTAGGCGTAGGCAAGGTATGATAGGAATCATTGTTTCTAGGCTGTGAGAATGTTGACTCCATAGGCTTTTTAGATACCACTGTAGTTTCCTCATATGCAGTCGTGCATATGGAATTAGAAGAAGGCAGGAGGCCATGAACCCCAAGGCTTGCAGCATTTGTCTTGCAGATAGCAGGGTTTTTGTGGCCACTTGTTTGAAGTAGGTTGTCAAATGAATTCGCTTTTTTGGCATGAGGTAAGCCATCTGGGAAGTTGTTGCTCCCAGGAATGTAATTTGTTGACAGGGTACCAGTTGTGATTTCTTTTCGTTTATGGTGTACCCCAGACAAGTTAGAACCCTTTTTACAAATGTCAGATGATTCAAAAGTATGTCCTGACTTTCTGCCTGAATTAGACAATCGTCCAGGTATGGGTATATTTGAATACTTTTTTGCCTGCAAAATGCAATAACTGGAGGTAAGCACTTTGTGAATACCCTGGGTGCAGTAGAAAAGCCAAAGGGCAGTGCAGAGAACTGATAGTGTGAGTAGCCTGCTTTGAAGTGTAGGTATCTTCTGCAAGATTCCATGATTGGGATGTGCAGGTATGCTTCTTTCAAATCTAGTGTTGCCAACCAGGCATCTTTGCATAGCATGGGAAGTAATTGGGGAAGAGTCAGCATCTTGAATTTTGGAATCTCCAGAAAGGTGTTTAGAGCAGACAGGTCCAGGATTGGATGCCATGATTTGTCTTTTCTGGGTACTAGGAAAAGTCTTGAGTAGAAAACTTGTCCCTTTTCCTCTTCTGGTACCAGTTGAATAGCCCCCTTGCTTAAGAGAGAAAGTACTTGTTTTTGAGCCTCTGCCCACTGATTTGGGGGTAGGTGCGGCCACCCATTTGGCGTTGGCAACATGTGGAAATGAAATCTTTATCCCTGGGATGCTATATTTAAAACCCATTTGCCCTGGATAATGAGTTCCCAGTTATTTGCATGAAGAGCAATCTTTCCCCTCAAAGGGGCAGTCAGAAGATAAGTGCTTGGAAATTTTAAAGGGAAGTCATTGAGACAGTTTACCATTGGGGGTGTCTTGTTATTCCCAGATTTGGAAGTGCAGGCCCCCCCCCCCACTGCTTAGTTCTGGGAGTCCCCTGGGATTGAAACCTGGGGTTTTTGCTTGAGAAGACCTGGAAGGGGCTGGAAAGGACCAATTCTTAGAAGGCCAGTGCCTACTAAATCTAGGAGGCTGAACTTTTAAAAAATCTTTAACAGTTTACATAGATTTAGCTTTATCTTCCATCTTTTTAAGAACTTATTCAGCCTTGTTGCCAAACAGGTGGTCCTGATGTAAAGGAGCATCCAACAATTTAGCTTTAACATGATCAGGCAAAGATTACTCCTTAAGCCAAGCATGCCTTCTAAGCACAGACCCAGTAAACAGCAGCCCTGCAAGAGGCCTCTAAAGAATCAAAACCACATTGCAAAGTATGTTTTCCAACTTGTTCAGCAAAATGCATTAAATCCTGCAAGTCTTTATTTTCCACACAGTCAGGAATCAACATCATTTTCTGTTTAAGCAGTCCAATAACATGTTGCTGATATTTTAATATATGAAATTGGCAGTTTAAAGCTCTAATTGCCAAAGTTGCTGAAGTATAAACCTTTTTACCCCATCTATCCAGCGCCTGGGAGTCTCTATCAGAAGTGGTTGGATTTTTAGCAGTAGAAGCCTTAATGCCCTTGGGCCCCTGTGAAATAGTCTCTGGATCTGCAATAGGATTTTTGAAAAGGAACTTGTGGGACTCGGGGACCCTGTAGTATCTGTCAGGTTTACTGGGAGCAGGAGGCAGGGAATCGGAGGCCAAATTGGATTCCGAGAAAGCATCATCAACAATGTCTAGTACAGGAGGAATAGCCAAAGGCCTATGCTGAGGAAGGAGAAGAAATCCCCAAGCCTCTTTTTTGAATCTGAAAATTCCTGGCTTTCCCAGTGAAAATGCTCCCTTAAGAGTATGTAAGGTTTCCCCAAAAGAAAAATCTTCAGTGGGGAAGCAGAGGGAACAGAGTCCTCTGCATCAGAATCCTCATAAGTAGGTAAGGACAAATCCAGGTAATCAGAAGAGTCAGAAAACACAGAATCCTGATCAGAAGATTCATAATCAAGCTCAGCCCTAGGCCTCTTGGAGGCGGGGGGGGGGGGGTTGATTACCCCTGATTAGAGTTATTAGATCTTCGGCCATTTTTATCATTTGTTTTCTAGGCATAGAGGCCTGAGCCTGTGGCCTGGGCATCAGTTTTTTAAACATGGATCGAGATTTAGGCCTTAGTAATGAAGGAGGCGTCGATTTAATATGCAAGTCTGTAGGCCTGAATACACCCTCAGAAGCCAGTGCCTGCACAGCTGCACCAGACCTATCCAAGGTAGAGACATCCGCGGATCCCATAGTTGAACTATCTCGTGGCATATCGGACTCCGAATGGGTCTCAGTAGACTCCTGTGAATCAGAAGTAGCGGGTATCAGGGGCTGCGAAAGTGCCTCATGAGTACCGGCGAACTGGCGACTGGCTTAGGAGAAGCGTTGTTGGCAGTTTCAGACCTCGGCAGCCTGTCTCCGTCTTTATCTTTGTGTTTTTTTTTTCAGAATCCCAGTAGTCGGATGGCTAACTGACATTTCTGGATAATTAAACCGAGAACCGAAATATTTAGAGGCAAAAATATACTGACTACGGATAGTGCACCGATTAAACAAAGCACAAAACCGACAGCAAGGTACGTCGTTGTCAGGTTCTAGGCAAGGAATACAGTACAAATGAAAATCTTTATGAGGTATTTGCTTTCCACAAGTAATGCAATTATTAACTTTTACTGACATCGGTAAGGAGCAAGATAAAGTTTCCCCAACGGGGTACTTAGCTTTTAGTTGAAGACTTCGACTCTGAAACTCAAAAATGAAACTTTCAGGAGTCGACCGACCAGCACTTGCGAACTGCTTCTGCTTCGGGCACTGCACGGCAAGAAACAATGATGTAATGGCGTCGGCTGCAGGTTTTATACCCCTGACGACCTGACGTCATGGAAGAAGGGACCAGGACTTTGTTAATCAGGCCGACTGAGGGCAACCTGCAAGCAGATTACCCAAATGTAATGACTGCAACAGTGAAACATGAAGAGCATCCAAATGAAGGTGAGGAGGAGAGCTACAGTACAGTGATGGATCAAGTACTGCAGGAGCAGTTTGATAATGAAGCGGATACTGTGGCAGAGAAACATTACAGAATCATGTTGGGATGTAACTCTGCAACTTGGTACTGTGGATGGCAGAAATGAAGTAAAGAAAAAAAACATAAAAGTGCTGTAAACCAAACAGGAAGAAGCAGTATACAACATAAGAGAGGTATTTGTCAGCAGCAAAAGTGCAGCAGCTCCAGAAGAAATACCAGTGTTTAAGAATAAGAAAACTACTTACACTATTAGCAAGTATGACATTATGGATAAGATTATATTGCCATTAGGATTTACTTTAAAATAAATTAGAGCTACATTTAGGGTCAGACGATTTTGTGAAGTAATGTTTAAGACTTTCAAGAGCATAAAACTTTATGGGTGAAATAGAAAAAAAAAATATCACATGGAAAAGTCTATTTTCAGAACTTTGACTTTCAGTAAGAGACAGAGTGCAATTAAGAACTTCAGACATTGATGGATATGAACTTATTTTACAATACACGATACAATTTATTGTGACGATGTGAGGTAGTGCCAGCTATGCCAGAGAAAGTAGGGCAATGCATGTGTAACGTATGCCAGCAGAGCTAGCTGAAGTTTTATAAAGAATTATATGTCAGTTGTATATCAAACTGATTTGTACAGGTGCTTGTGTTGAAATGCATTTGTTAAGCCACTTATGTGAAAAATGTACCAACAGTGGGTCCTGCTGGACAGAAAAATAAATGCAATACAGTCAAACATACAGGTGCAACTGTTGAAATGAATATATTGTAACATAGGATACTAGAAGAGGTTAATCTCAGTCCAGCTAATTTTGAAAAATAGTCTGAAATTAAATAATCTGGTTTAGGCCATAAAGATTATATCTTAAAGTCTGATTGTAGCCAAAGGAAAAAGTCTGAAAAACAGGACTAGGAATCCTACTGTATTGTCGTTAGGGGTGAAGGAATTGTTAATTTGGAAGGCTGGAAGTTTTTGAAAATGGTTTTATAGCTTTCAAGTGCTGTAACACATCTTAGCAAAGCTGTGTGTGTGTCTGTGTGTATTCTGACACACATGTACTAGATTCTGGTTCAGTTTCTATAATGGGGACTAGTGTGGGAACCAGAGTCAGATGACTAAATGTATGTGATGTCATACTGTAATCCAGCACTAAAATTATGTTTTAATACTAGATGAGACAGACGTCTCAGAGCAGTCTGTTTGTAAAATCTGACAAAGAACCACTCACCCACATCATCTTACCTTGCTCAAGTAATTCAACTAGGGGGCATTCATTCTTTAGCTCAGCCAGGAAAATATAGTGAGCTTAGTTAAGTATTGTTTTTCTGCATCTGTGTGAACCTTTCCATCTGTGTTATTTTTAATATTTCCTGTGACTGAAACTCTGTTTATTGTAAACAAATATTTAGTATTTTCATGTTATTTTATTCTTTATTATTAAATATATTTAAACTTTTCATTGTGGATGGTCTTTCAGAGAATATTTTAACCTTTGAGAGTACTTCTACTTATTTGGTGGTACTGTGGCCTCACCTGAAAGCCTTGCTGCATTGGTCAAGCACTACCATTTAAGCATTAATTTTACTCAGTATAATTGGTACCTTTGTAAGAGCCTTAGAGTAGCTAGCTTTGGAGTGCTCTGGTGGCAGTATCTACCTTATAGTCTGTGCAGAGGGGGCATAGCTGGTAAATCTGTGCCAGCCTTTCCCATGTGTGTGTGTGTGTGTGTGTGTGTGTGTGTGTGTGTGTGTGTGTGTGTGTGTGTGTGTGTGTGTTTAAAATCAAATCTCAGAGTGTGTGTCAGCTACTGGGAAAAGGGACACAACACTGGTTTCACAGAGAGGGTGGTGGAGGACTTGGCTTGGAATACTCTGCTGAGGACTTAACTCAGCAGCTGTGTCAGTGGGGACTCTTACTGGAGACGTAGAGAAAGACCGATGTATGTATATATGTGTGTGTACATATACACACATTATATATATTACACACACAGACACACACACAAGGAGACTACATTATATAATATACATACACACACACATATATATATATATATATATATATATATATATATATATATATATATATGGGTTCCTATGAGTTCATCGAAATGTCAAATCACCGACACTCACCTCTTTGACACCAAACCATCGACTTTCATATCATCGACAATTCCGGTAAGCGATCTTCCCCCCTGCAGGACCCATGGTAGCGCTTGTTCCTGTGTTGCAACGAGTAGGGTTTACATGATTCTGTATAATTTACCTTGAAAGTGTTGTTATTTATGTCGTACCAGAGAAACAAGCGCTACCATGGGTCCTGCAGGGGGGAAGATCGCTTACCGGAATTGTCGATGATGTTTGGTGTCGAAGAGGTGAGTGTCGGTGATTTGACATTTCGATGAACTCATAGGAACCCATATATATATATATATATATATATATATATATATATATATAGAGAGAGAGAGGGAGAAACCCAGCCCCAGGACTGAGTGTGTGTTCGGTGCAGACAGTTGCATCTGAAAATACTGTGTGTATCTATTTTTGTTCCAAGTGAATGCACCTCACTGGTGTCAGTGGAGAGGACTGAGGTTCCTTGACTTCTAGCCCAGAGAAGGTGTGTCACATACATGACAAAGAAAAATGTAGGATAATGTAAGATACTAGAAATTAATGGACAGGGTGGGGGGCTGGAAGTGTGGATTACATTGGATATGCACTATGGAAAGTTACAGCATATTTCAAATATAATAGTAAATCTAGTAAGTGCAACTGCTAGGAAGTGGGGCCAACCGAAGGCTGTTTTCTATTATTTGGATTAAACACATTTAGTTCAGGAATGTACAAAACCAGAAGATGCGGGCAATGTGGAGAGTAATTGAAAAAACAAAATACTCCCAATGTACACAGGACTTAGCTTTAATAAAAAATAAAAGAAAAAGTAAAAGTAAGCGCTTTCGCAGACATACGCTGTCGCTTCATCAGACTAAAACGTTAAAATGCATCAAATGTTTAAATAGGAATGAATAGAACCAATTTGTTCCAATTAATTAATCAATCAATCAAGTAATAAAATTAGTAGATGCAATTCAAGTAAAACATACATACTTAATTTCAGAGTATATACAACTTACAAAAATATATATACAACTTACAAAAATATATATAAATATATAAAAAACACATATATATGTAGATAGATGCTTCTATCTAAAACTAATGTTTAAGCCTTTGTACATTGGAAGTATTTTGTTTTTTCAATTTTTCTCTTCTGCTCCCAATCTTGCCCTCGAGTTATTTTTATCTGTTACCTTTTTGTAGTTTTATTTAAAGAGGGACACATGACTGAAATAATGGACTTTGCTATGAACCTGCCTTCTGAAGAAACTGGTAATGAACATTTACTTCGGGTACTTGATCTATGTGAAAATCCTTTGTTGGATCTACAGTGTATTTCTGGGAGTCAAACTAATCGAGAGTTTAACAAGAATCAACCTGAATTTATGAAATGTTTCAGAGACTTGGAGAATAAATGTATAAATATAAAAGGCTGCAGTGGCAGATCCTACATCTCCAAGCTTCCTTACAACATAAGGTTATTCCAAGAGGACTGCGCATCTTAAATATGCCAAGCTATGGGGACCAATATCCTGAACTGTTATGTAGATGGCAGGAACTTAACTTACAGTTCAGTGCTGGTTATATGAAGCTGTTAATTGATTTCTTTACCCCCATAGAACGTGATTTAAAGAATGAAATCATACGTATTGAAAAGGATATCTCTAACAGTTTTTCACCTGATTTAACAGGTGATAAGTTAGAGCACTTGCAAGAGAGTATCCTTTCTTATGACAAGAGGCTCCAAACTACTAAAATAAAAAAAACTGCAGAGATCTACAAGCTTTCCGCAAGCAACACATTTTTTCCTGGCAGAGAGAACAACCAGGAAGTAATGTTAGAGAAACAGCTGATCATATAAGTCATCCTTCAAATAGTGGGTCTACACCAAGAGATGTAGTGAAGACTACGTACTCGTCAATGGCTGTTAACCATACAGCCAATTAACTACCAGCACTGAATAGTGCTGAACAAAATACACCTTCACAAAGGGATATGACTGATACAACGTTGCCTGCCATTAACCGCTAACCCTGTCCAGTCCAACGAATTACCGGCACTGAATAGTGAGGAACATTCTATATCCTTAGAACTAGCTCCTAGTACTTCTTGCACCGATTCAACGACGATACCTGCTCAGAACAATAACACATCAGTTCTCTCCTCTAAAGAACCTTTTTTAGAGAGAACAGGAAGAGCAGGTTTTATGCTCATGAATCCACTGCCCTTCAAGAACAGGTCGAGGAGTGTTACGAGAAAGGGCAGACCCGAGAGAATGAACAGCATGGAAAGGAACACACCCACAACGAAGAGACGCCATTTTTGAATGAAGGTTTGGTTTTTAAACTATCTTCCTTTGTTTTAACTAATGAACAAATTCAGCTCTTAAATAAAGGCTTGTCCTTTATTCCAGCCAGGAGGGCGGAACATGCTGGATTACTAAAATTCTTGTGTTTGTTGGGAAGAAATCTGTCCTTAAAATGTATTTTTAATAATGACAACCATATTGACAATGTTTCTTCGTTTAAAAGACCTAGAACATTTATGCCCATTATTGATCCAACAGTACAGGACTAAGACAGAATATATGTGTGTGAATGAGAGGGAGGATAGAGGAAAGGTGAGGATGCAGGGAGTAGAGGTGGCAAAGGTGGATGAATTTAAATACTTGGGATCAACAATTCAGAGTAATGGTGAGTGTGGAAGAGAGGTGAAGAAGACAGTACATGCAGGATGGAGTGGGTGGAGAAGAGTGTCAGGAGTGATTTGTGACAGACGAGTACCAGTAAGAGTGAAAGGGAAGGTCTACAAGAGGGTAGTTAGACCAGCTATGTTATATGGGTTGGAGACAGTGCATTGACAAAAAGGCAGGAGTCAGAGCTTGATGTGGCAGAGTTGAAGATGTTAAGATTTGCACTGGGTGTGACGAGGATGGACAGGATTAGGAATAAGTATATTAGAGGGTCAGCCCACGTTGGAAGGTTTGGAGACAAAGCCAGAGAGGCAAGATTACGTTGGTTTGGACATGTGCTGAGGAGGGATGCAGAGTATATTGGGAAAAAGATGCTAAGGATGAAGCTGCCAGGTAACAGGAAAAGAGGAAGGCCTAAGATAAGGTTTATGGATGTGGTGAGAGAGGACATGTAGGTGGTTGGTGTGACAGAGCAAGATGCCGAGGACAGGAAGAAATGGAAACATTTGATCTGCTGTGGCGACCCCTGACGGGAGCAGCCGAAAGAAGAAGAAGAAGAAGACTGATCCAACAGTACAAACATTTACTGATGTATGTGAAAATGAATTTAGGTCTTTGTTTGATAAGGGCACTAGACTTGGTTTTTGTAATATGTCTCAAAGTGATTATAATGCTTTAAATGCACTAAAAGAACTGCATTCCATTGATATTAAACCTGCAGACAAAGGCAATGGTATTGTTCTCTTGGATAGAGAGGTTTATATCAATCAAATGAAGCTATTGTTGCAAGACACTAGTACTTACAGTTGCATATCTAAACATATTGTTAATGGGATTATGGAGAAAGTTTCTTTTCTGGTATTTGACCTTTTAAATGACAGGTTTAATAGATGAGAGCTTATTTAAATATTTCAATACACCATATCCTGTCATTCCTAAAATATATGGACTACCTAAAATACACAAGAACAGGGTTCCCCCACCTATGAGACCCATTGTCTCTGGTGGTGGTTGGTGTACTGAAGCTCTATCGATTTATGTTGAAAACAGGTTACATCCTTTTCTAGAAGAATGTTATACTATTTTAAGAGATGCTAAAAGTTTTTTAGAATGACTTTATAACAGGATTCAGACAATGGATAGTGACTATAGGTTTGTGACCTTGGATATAGAGTCACTTTTTACGTCCATTCCTAATGACTGGGGCATTGAGATGGTTAGAGATTTTCTTAATGGACACAGACGCCTTACAAATGATGATGTAAAACTTATATGTAGTTTATTGGAAGTCATTCTTGAAAATAATGTATTTCTTTTTGAAGGAGACTAGTTTCTACAAAAGGTTGGCGTAGCTATAGGCACAGCGTCTGCCAATAGCTACGCCAACTTAAATGTGACCCAATGGGAACAGACAACCATCTTAGCTCCAAGCAATTGTCTAAGTGACCATATTGCATGGTATGTCTGTTTTGTGGATGATGTCTTTATGCTTTGGAAAGGAAATAATATGGAACTTGAGGAATTGATTACCTACATGAACAGGAGTACTAATTTTCTAAAATTTAGTTATAAATGTTCCACAACTGAAATAGATTTTTTAGATGTACTCCTTACTAAATCCGATTTGAATCAGGTCCATAGTAGTATTTACAAAAAAACAACAAGAAAGAATGCATTACTACATAGAAATAGTATGCATCCTAGGCATATAGCACGTAATGTGCTTAAAGGACAAGTCTATAGGACACTTAGACTGCACAACCATGACTTAGAGGCACATAATGCCCTGGGTAAGCTTAAACAGGATTTTTTTGCAGAGGGGTTACTCTGAAAAAGAAACAAACGCCACTATAACTGAAGCATGGAGACTTGGGAACAATCAATGTAAACCATATTATAAAGATATGGCTGTAAATGAATGTGAAATTCAAGGGGCAGATGCACATTTGAATAATTACCCTAGGGTTATTTTTCAGTTCTCCAGTGACATCAACGAATACTGTGATGTCATCAAAAGAAATTGGCATATCTTACATACTAATCCTGAGCGGAGAAACAAAATTGATAAAGTACCTTCATTCTCTTTTAGAAATAACATGTCCTTTAAACAGCATCTGTGTAATAAAGATAGTAACCATACTAGGAGAATATATGAATCTACTTGAATAGGAACTTTCCCTTGCAGAAATTGCTCTGCCTGCCAATATTTATTCCAGCTATGTATATATACATCCCACTACAAAATTCACCATAAATGCTAAACACTATGCAGACTGTCGTACGTCAAATATAGTTTACTTAGCCTTTTGTCAGCAATGCCATGTTTTTTATGTAGGTAAAACGAATCAATTATTAGAAGACAGAATATTAGGACATAAGAGACATTCGCAATCAAAAGTTGAGTAATGCCTTAGCAAACCATGTTATAGCCACTGACAAAACACATTTTTAAATTTTTTGTTATTCAACCATTGAATGTTAGCCCACGAGGGAGCGACATAGAAACAAAAGTTGAAGTACTGGAACAGAAATGGATTTTATTGTTGGATGATGAAAAATTTCCAGGAATAAATGGTGCTTTTTCTGTGAAACCCTTTTTGAAACTAAAAAGGCTTAAACATTAGTTTTAGATAGAAGCATTGATCTACATTTATATGTGTTTTTTATATATTTTTTTGTAAGTTGTATATATATTTTTGTAAGTTGTATATACTCTGAAATTAAGTATTTGTGTTTTACTTGAATTGCATCTACTAATTTTACTACTTGATTGATTAATTAATTGGAACAAATTGGTTCTATTCATTCCTATTTAAACATTTGATGCATTTTAAAGTTTTAGTCTGATGAAGCAACAGTGTACGTCTGCGAAAGCGCTTAGCTTTAATAAAAAAATAAAAGAAAAAGTAAAAGTAAGTCCTGTGTACATTGGGAGTATTTTGTTTTTTCAATTTTTCTCTTCTGCTCCCAATCTTACCCTCGAGTTATTTTTATCTGTTACCAATGTGGAGAGCAAAGCCATACTGCTAGAAACTGTAGACCATTTTACAGGAAATTTAAGGAGTCTGGTTATTTCTGGTTTGACTGTCTTGTACTGGAAAAAGACATTGAGAGGGAAGAAAGGCAATATCTGGAGAACAATATTCAGGAAGGTGAAAAGGCTGATGTAAGTGAGGAAGAAAGTGAAAGAAATATAACTTGGCTAAGGGAAGATTTAGTCAGATAACAGAAAAGCAGAACAGGAAGATGGTGATTCAGAAATATAGCAAATGTTCCCATTCTGAGTATTTGTTTCATTTCTTAGACCATTTTCCTGAGACTTGGTTCACTGTATTTTTGATCCTTTTGTTGCCAACGCAGAGAGACACACACACAGAGAGACACACAGACAGACACAGACACACACAGTAAAGAGTCGATTTTCCAAACTAATTGGGACCTAGGGTAGTTAGGATAATCAAACGTATAATCGAACCAGATAAACTTCTAAAATCTTCTTTTTTTCTGCACACAAAAATACACTTTTCAACCATTCAGCGATTCCAGTGGACAATACAGAACATGTTTTACACACAAGCTGGCTTGGATAAATCGACTCTCTACTGTACCAGGAACTCATTTCCTATACATCACAGACAAGTGACTGCCTGGTAAGTATCAGCACTCTTTTGCATCCAAGCATCCATTACTAGTGCTCACCTTACACAGTAAAAAAAATGTTTCCTCTGTTGCAGAGGTAAAGAGGATAATCAGGGTATTTAGAAGCATGTAACTGGAGCTCTGAGTTTATGCTGTCATAGTCTTAAAATTTACATTAAATGTAGTAAAACTAATGCTATGTACTAATATAATACTGAATCCTAAACTAATGGGAAACAGTCACATTTGTTCAAATTTAAATTAAAAGGAAATTGGGGGAAAAAAAAGAGTGCTCAATATCTGTATGTTGTAGCAGATAGGTACTAACTCAGAACACACAGTAAAGTGGATTATGAATGATTCACAAAGGAATATTAAATTGTGAAGCCATCTGTTTCTCTCAATTTCCTTTCCATTCCAACACATTTTCTTCCCGATTACTAGTCTATTTTTTTTTTACTTACTTTGAGTTAATATAATGGTTAAGATGATGTTTGCCTCACATACACAAGATTTGATTCTTTTTTCTTTTGGTTACAGTCTGGTTATTGGCTAGGCCAGTAACAGATTACTTGTATGACCCTATAAACTTATATTAAGCAACAAAATACACTTTTTTCTCTATTTTGTTGCCTTTATGGATATACTGTAGTTTAATAATAATCATTAGACAGCTGAATATTTGTATTAGCCATTTAACATCCATCTTGCATGCAAGTGAACACAATGCGGTATTCTAACTTCAAAAGACAGAATAATAAAACGGCCTATTTTTCTTCAATAGTGCAACCATTTATAAGTTCTTCTTATTTGGAATTATTTTCCTACAGCTCCTGAATTGAAGGGCTCAGGAACAAAGCTAGAGACCAGGGTTTTGAATCCCATCAGCTTTCATCTTTGTAGATGCAGTACACCATAGTGGTTGAGGTGCTCATCTACAAAGCTGGAGACCTGGGTTTGAATCTCACCAGCTTTTATCTTCATACTGTGTGACACGTGAACATGAATTAGAAGTTATGTACCTACCATAACGTTCCATGTTAGTTGTCTTCTCTCTCCTTCTTTCTTGCTGGATGGGTTTGGAGCCGATCCTCGGCTCCGACTCGGCACATGCTTAGCTTGAGAACTCCTTTTACCAGCTCGAGGCAACCCTATATCCCATGATGCAAGGCGGGACTACCTCAGATCTCGTTTGGTAGCTAACCTACCCTGCTAAGGACTAACCTAAAATATTTTAGGAAACCCAAGTTCATAATAAAGGAGTCCTCTAATGAAGGCTCAGGAGGAAACAACCTGATAGGAACTCTTCAAAATCTGTCCAGGCCAGGGGGAAGGAGGGAGGGACGCAAGAAAGAAGGCGAGAGAAGACAACTAACATGGAACGTTATGGTAGGTACATAACTTCTAAATGTTAAGTTGTCAATCTCGCCTTCATTCTTGCTGGATGGGACCGCGTCCCTAGCACCTGTATCCCGGGTGGCTCAATGGAACAGACTCTTGAGAACTGTGGAACCAAAACTGGCCCTGTCTCTGGAGGCCAAATCTAACTTGTAATGAGAGACAAAGGTATGAGGAGTGGCCCAAGTAGCTGCTGCACAAATGGTATCAATGGGTAGTCTATCCTGAAAAGCTGCAGAAGTGGATAGACTCCTGGTTGAGTGTGCTTTCGGTTTAGAAGGTAGTTGCTTGCCTCTGAGTGAATACACATAAGAAATGGTGGAAGACAACCATCTGGATAAGGTCACTTTAGACACTGGGAGACCTTTCCTGTTTTCTGCATAGGAGACAAATAATTGGTCCGATTTCCTGAATTGTTTCGTTCTATGCAAATAGTACCTGAGATGACGATGGACATCCAAAAAATGAAGCTTTTGTTCAGCTCTGTCAGAATAGTTTGGGAAAAAGACTGGTAGATCGATGGATTGATTAATATTGGTTTGAGAAACAACTTTGGGGAGAAAGGACGGGTTCGTTCTTAAGGATACCCTGTCCTTGTGAAAAACCAAGTAAGGGGAACGGATGCAGAGAGCTTGAATCTCGGAAACCCTTCTTGCTGAAGTGACAGCCAGTAAAAATATAGTTTTCCAGGTCAATAATTTCAATGAACATGAAGCAGACGGTTCAAGGGTGGTAACATTAAGGATGCCAACATTAAATTTAGATCCCATTGTGGAGGAGGATGTTTTATTGGCGGCTTTAGGAGAAACACTCCTCTCAGAAAGGCCTTGCATAGTCTATGAGACATAATGTTGTGATCTTGCAAGCCAACATGATACTTGGAAATAGCAGCCAGTTGAACTTTTACTGTAGATGAAGAAGATCCTGACTGAAAAACTTCAGCCAGGAAATCTAAAACAGAATGCACAGGAGCAGTAAAGGGATCAATATTTCTGGAATTTGCCCAAATGGAAAAACGTCGCCACTTGCTAGCATAAACGGTTCTGGTGGACGACTTTAAAGAAGCCACTAAGATATCTCTGACCGGATCAGAGATCATAGGAAGCCTGGCTAGGAAGGAAGTGGAGCAACCAAGCAGTGAGGTTGAGAGAATGAATGGCCCGGTGCTGTTGACCCGACTGGTGGATCAAGAGATCAGGAACTGGGTCCAGATGCCAGGGCTGCACCAGGAGGTGACGATGCAGAGACGGAAACCAAATTTGTCGAGGCCAGTAAGGGGCAATGAGAATCAACTTGGCCCTCAAAACGGTGGCTTTCTGAATGACTTGTGGAATCAAGGGAAAAGGAGGAAAAGCGTACAGAAGTCCCCGGGGCCAATCCTGGGTTAGAGAGTCTCTCAGGGGTTGGCCTGGTAGGGGAAACAGGGTGAAAAAGTCGGGGCACTTGTTGTTTTGGGGTGTAGCAAAAAGATCGCAACAAGGTGTGCCCCACTTCAGAAAAATCTGGTCCACTACAGATTGATTGAGAGACCACTCGTGAGGCATGAGAATGGATCTGCTCAGCCTGTCCGCCAAGAGGTTGGACCTGCCGGGGATGTGCGTTGCTATCAGAAACCGATGAGAGGAGATTGCCCATTGCCAAAGTCTGAGAGCTTCTCGACACAACGGATAGGACCTGGTCCCGCCCTGCTTGTTGATGTACCAGACTACGGACATGTTGTCCGTTTGTACTGCAATAGTCCCCGCGGGAAGAAAGTCGTTGAGGGCTTGCAACGTTAAAAGCACCGCTCTCATCTCCAGGACATTTATGTGCAGATGGTATTCTATGGGTTGCCACGTCCCGTGGACCATCCTGCCCTGATAATGCCCCCCCCACCCGATCAGAGAGGCATCCGTAGTAACTGTGGCAACCGGAGGAGGGGGAATGAAAGGTCGGCCCTGATGAAGAAGAGGGGAAGATATCCACCAGTTCAGATGAGTCCTGCACGATTGTGTGACTAAGATTTCGTGCCTCATCGGAAGACTGTGGAACGACCACTGAGTGAATAACATCCACTGCAGAAGACGCATGTGGAAGCGAGCCAGTGGTAGAAGAACAATGGCAGCAGCCATAAGACCTAGAACCTTTAGTATCAGTCTGGCTTTGACTTTGCTGCTCTGCAATAAAATCCGAACGTATTTTTCGATGTCCAGAATTCTTTGATCTGTTAGTCTGGCTAACATTTTGACGGTGTTTAATTCTGCGCCTATAAAGGTGATAGATTGGCAAGGCCGCAGAGAAGATTTTTCGAAATTCACTGAAATTCCCAAACTCCTGCATAGCTGCAGAGTGTGGTCTCTGGTCTGAAGAAGCTGACACCTGGTGGTGGCGGAGAGGAGCCAGTCGTCTAAATAAGGAAACACCTGGAATCCTTGTTGTCTCAGATGAGCTGTGACCACTGCCATGCATTTGGTAAACACTCTGGGGGCTGAAGTGAGGCCAAAGGGCAGGGCTCTGAATTGGTAATGACTGGTCCCCAGACGAAAGCGGAGAAACCTTCTGGAGCGCCTGTGAATCTTTATGTGATAGTACGCGTCCTGAAGGTCTATAGAGCACATCCAGTTGTCTTTGCCCAGAAAGGGCAGAATGGACTGAAGCGTGACCATCCGGAATCTTGCCTTCTTGACAAATCTGTTTAGACTGCTCAGGTCTAATATTGGTCTCCAATCTCCCGTCCTTATGGGGACCAAAAAGAATCTCGAGTAGATGCCGGATCCTACTTGGTCTGCCGGAACAGTCTGGACGGCTCTTTTTTCTAGGAGCTTTAAAACCTCCTGATCTGCCAAATCCCTTTGACCAGGTGAGATGTCTGGAAGGGATTGTTGAGGTACGGGATACCTTTCGAAGGGGATTTTGTAACCCTCGGATATGATCGACTGTACCCACATATCTTGTGAATGGGAATGCCTGGCTACTGGGTACAGCGAAATCCTTCCCCTGACTGTCTCCAAGGGTGGACAGTCGGGCAACACCTCAGGGGTGCTGAAAGGGCTTCTCAGGAAGAGACTCCCTGTTGCCCTGGTTCTGAGGACCCCCCCTGCCTCTAGGGTGGTGTCTATTATTGTTACCCCCTCTGCCTCTGGGGGTAAACTGACCACGTGTGTCCGGTGTAGCTCCTTGGGCTTTGCAGAACCACATCTTCCCTCCCTTCTGACCCTTGGGATAGGGTCTAGAAGGGGTGGAAAAATGGACTCCAACGGCAGAAAGAGTTTTACCGTCCTGCTCACACCTGGTCAAGGTTTCCTTCACCTGAGGTCCGAACAAAGCCGAACCGTCAAAGGGGGTATTGGTGAAGGACGCCTTAAAGGGGTCCGCAAAATTACAAAGCCGCATCCAGGCTTGGCGTCTAAGAGCCACTCCTGTGCCTGCGGCCCTGCTCGCTCCATCGGCCACATAGGATATGAGCCGCATGGAGGAGTTGGATAAGGAATTCAGGATTGCTAGCTGTGAGGCAATCTTTTCTTGAGCCTCAGCAGCAGAAGGATCCTGGACCACTTCACCTAGTTCCTTGAGAATATCTCTTTGAAGCCTGGTGAAGTGACAAAGGTAGTTCAGCGAACGCATAGCAAAGGTCGCTGAAGAAAACATCCGCTTTCCATACCTGTCCATGGTCCTAGAATCCTTGTTAGGAGGATGGACAGGTACTGAAGGATCCGCAAGTTCCTTCTTAGTGGTCGCCGCCACCACCATAGCATCCACAGAGATGCCCTTGGAAAGAAACTGTTTGTCCGTAGGGGCCGTAATAAACTTGGATGGTCTCCTGGGGACAGGTTCCACAGAATCTGGAGCTGCCCACACCTTCCGAGCCACTACCTGCATGAGTGGGTCGAAAGGCGGAGACACCCAGGAGGTGGAGGGTCGGGATCCAAAAGCCTCCAGGTATACAGACTCATCCTCGGAGGGGTCAATGGAGGGTCAATTCCCCCTCTGTTTGAGGAGCTCAAGGATGTCTGAAAAGGAGACATCCTCAGAGGGGGATCGTGGGGAACCCTCCGACTCATCTAAGTCGGTATCAGATGTAGTAGACTCAGGGGAGTCTGTGTGTTTCCTCTTACGTCCTCTTCCGAGGGGTTCCCCTGCAGGATCAGGAGAAACCTCGGAAGAGGAAGATATTCCCAATGGGGAAACCTGGGGCGATGGATCCCTGGGCCTGAGAGCAAGAGGCTGGCAAGAGGCGTCTACAGGCACCGAAGAGGGAGGAGCTAGAGGGATGGACCGTTGACCTGGCTCAGGTGCCAGGACACTCCTCATCACCTCAAAGGCTCCCCTCCCCGGGAGACCGGAATATTCCCGTTCCGAGGAAATAGGAATTCCCGGCTCCACTGAGAGGGAAGGCTCCGAGGCTGATGTCGGTGCCGAGCTTACCAAAGCCGAAGCCCCGAGAGGGAGAGTGGGGTCGGACAAGGGTCCGATGCCACTAGCCCCCTCGGAGCCGACAAGGGAAACTCGACGACCGGATCCCTCCAAGGAAGGTCTCAAGGAGGAGATCGGAGCCGAAGACGACGGAGCCGAAAAGGGATGTATCTGTTCCGGCGCCGGTCGCTGTCCCGAAAAGCTCCGGCTCCGAACTCTGGTGGGGAGTCGGAGGAGGAAGTTCAAGGGGTGAAGCAATAGCCGAAGTCTGCTGAGACGGGCTATGAAGCATTTGGGCCAGTGCCTGCGACTTTAACAGCCTGCTTACCACCCTCTCTAAATCGTGGTCAGACAGCCTGGAAGATCTCGAAGATCGGCTCCGATGACTCCGCTCCGACAAAAGAGGAGACCCCGGAGCCGAGTGGATAGATTCCAAAGACGGGGACCGAGATCTCTTCTTGGAGGAAGTCATCGGAGCCGACGTCCTATGAGTTCCAGATGGAGCCGAAGGCTTCTCGGCTCCGATACTGGATACTGTGTCGGCTCCAGCCGGAGCCGACATGGCAACAGCAGATTGGGTGTCGGAACCGACCCTAGCTGAGAAGGAGAAAGATCGGCTCCGGCCGGAGCCGATCTCGACTCCGAAGGAGTCGGAGCCACCGGGGAAGGCTTGGAAGCTGTAGCCTGACCCTTGGATGGCTTGGAAGGCTTACTGGACCCAGGTTTAGTGGGTGAACCTTCCGGCTTTAGCAAGCCACGGAGAATTAATTTATTCCTCCTTTCCTGCAGGACTCGCTGGCTAAAAGAGTGACACAAAGCACAGGAGTCCTGCAGGTGTAAAGGCCCCAGGCAGTAAACACAAGAAGTGTGACCGTCTGTCAGAGACATTTTCTGACAGCACGAGTCACACTTCTTGAAGCCCGAGACCTTTACCTCTTTAGACATAGTCTAAGGAAAAAGAGTAATAAAATACTCGCACACACACACACACACCAAAACAGTCACACAAATTAATCCCACAAACACAGACACACAGGTAGGGATTAATAGGGAAGGCCTAGGCCTAACTGAAAATTTTTTAAACTTTTTATAAAGTAAAACATTTTTTACTATAAGGGGAATAGGGTGATTGTATGGACACTACACACTAAAAAATAGGAAAAGGGGAAGATAAACCCTGACTTAAGCTGTTTGAAAAACTCAAACTTACCTCAGCTGGCAAAAAAGGAGACCTCTTCGCAAAGCGGCAAACGAGATCTGAGGTAGTCCCGCCTTGCATCATGGGATATAGGGTTGCCTCGAGCTGGTAAAAGGAGTTCTCAAGCTAAGCAAGTGCCGAGTCGGAGCCGAGGATCGGCTCCGAACCCATCCAGCAAGAATGAAGGCGAGATTGACAACTTAACATCAAGCTAAACACACGAAAAAAAGCAAAATGTGAAATAGAAACCAAGAATCAATAGTCCACGAACAAAAAGGCTGCCAAATAATCCAGTTCTTTATTTACGAAAAACTCCAAAAGTAATAAAATCAAGCGCTTTCGCCTGACCAATGTCAGGCTTTATCAAGACAGTTGTATACATGATGTGCCACTGTTTAAATACATTTGCTGAATCTTGAAAGCTTAATTTGATTGGATTTAATTAATTAAATTAAAAAACCAATTAAAAACCAACCATTAAAGTAATTAATTCATTAACCCACCATTGGGTTTTTTAAGGTGCTAGTGCATTTGATCGAACGTGTGAGATGGATCTCATAAAAACATTCCTTTGGTTCATTATAAACAGGAAACCAATATATGCATAAAACCCATCTGTATAACTATCTAAATGCATTTTCATCAATAAATAATGTAATTGTTTAAAATATTCGTTCAAAATTTTTGTTGTTACTTGGGAAAATAGTTAAAATTAATCACAGTAAAAATGTCAGTCAACAACTTTAAAAACTACAATACTGAGATGGCAACCTGTAGTGCAACAAGTGTGTGAACCTATTCACAACCAGTCCTAATAAATGAAACATGGTACGCAGTATAATAAACCTTCAACTGAGATACCTTGTCAAACAAATATATGTGTATACGTTCGGAATTAATGCATGAATGAATAAATAAATAAGTACAATAAAAGTGCAATAAAAAAGTACAATAAAAAAGTACAATAAAAAACCCTGGATTGAATAACCCAATCTTAATGAGATGAATAACTTGATGTAGGTTGAATTAAATAGTACCTTTTAATTACTAAAAATGCCAATCATAAATGGAACTGTACCTGCCCTATAACCTAGCTCTTCTAATTTTTAAGACACTCTTAATGCTAGTTGACTCGTTCATACCTGGAGGTTTTGTTGCATTTAGGTTTATCTGCCATAACAGCTCTTTGTATTCGAGGGAGGCCTCCCACTCCCCTCCCCTTGGGTTTTGGGGTACATGCTCAAGAACCATAAATTTCAAAGTCATATTGGGACAAGTAACCGAGTGCTTGTAAAAGGCATTGCTTTCTTTCTTAACACTAACATCGTATAGGTGTTCATATATCCTTTTTCGCAGGGTCCTTTCTGTCTTTCCTACATAGAACCCAAAACAAGCCTCACAAACACCTAAATATACTATTCCCTTGGTGGCACAATTATAGAACCCCTTAGGGTTGAAATTGAAGTTTCTCGAATTAATGTAAAATTTGCTGTTGTTGTAAATATAATTACATTGCCTACAGGTTTGACATTTGTAGGTTCCTACCTTCTTGTTGGTCAAAGAGGCCTTAGCTTCATGTCTTTCAAATAGATCCTTCAAATTAGCATTTCTACTGTTAACAAATGATGGAAATGTCGCAGTAAATTGTTTGACGTCATCATTTGCTTTCAGAATAGGCCAGTATTTTGAAATGAGTTCCCTAAATTTTGTGGAGTCGTTGTTGAAAGTGTGGACAAATGTGTTGTGTGTATCCATGTTATTTTGATCATTGCCCACTATCGTACTTGTGGTACCTTTACCTAAAAGCGGAGTAAATCTACTAGCTCTTAACTTATATATCTCATCAAGTGTTTTTTCAAAAAGTCTTTTCGGATAATTTCTTTCTAAAAACATACTTTCCAAAATTTGAGTTTCTTTTTTGAACAGATCATCTGTACTGCACATCCTACTTGCCCTAATTAATTGGCCTTTTAAAATACCCTTTTTTTGTGCTATAGGGTGACCACTGTCAAAGTGCAGAAATGAATTAGAAAACGTAGGTTTCCTGAAAACCGATGATTCAAAAGTCATTGTGTCTTGGTTTTTAGAGAGAGTCACATCCAAGTAATTGACCTCTTTCTCACTAATATTGTGTGTGAATCTCAAATAATCCGTTGTGGAATTTATATGTGCAAAAAATTCCTGAAATTCTAGTGAGGACCCATTCCAGAAAACACATATGTCGTCCAAGAAACGTTGATAATGGGTTATATGCTTGGCCCATTCAGAACTAAAAATATATTTCTGCTCCCACATAAACAACACTATGTTGGCATACGCCGAAGCACAAGGCGAACCCATTGCCACACCTTTCTTTTGTCTGAACAACTCTCCATTAAAAAAGATGTAATTGTTGTTCAGAATAACCTCCATACCTTCAACTATTAACCTGATAACATTTGCTGTGAATTCACCTGACTTAACTAGAAATTCGTTGAATAATTCCAAGCCTTCCACATGCGGTATACTTGGGAAGAGTTCAATGACGTCTATGGTAATAAGTAAATTAGTTGCGTCAAATAACTCCGTTTTAATACTCTTTAAAAACTCCCAAGAGTCTTTACATATGTATTTTAAAGATTTGACCAGATTTTTCAATGAAATGTCTATAAATTTACCAAGAGGCTCAGTAATGCCCCCACCCCCAGCCACAATCGGTCTAAACTTTAAAGGTGTCAGCCCTTTATGCACCTTAGGTATGCCAAAAATGGTGGGGGTAACAGGTTTGTTAACTAGAAGAAAGTTGTATAATTTTTCATTTATGGCTCCTTGCATGAGGTTGTCATATAGCATGTATCTAATTTTAGAATATGCAAGATTCACTTCATTAATAGAGGCCGTGGAGTACTGGTCTAAATCTTGTAGAATACTGAACATTGCTGCTTCATAATCACAACTATACATCAAAACAACTCCACCCCCTTTGTCCGGTTTCATGATCCTTATTTTGTCAAATTTCAGTTTATCAATAAGTTGCATACAGTCAGGGGACAAGTTTTGAACTTCAGAATTGTTGTTCCTAAATGTGTCCCTAATATCTTGCTCCACTAAATCCTCAAATATTTTGACTACTGTGTGTAGTGGGGGATTAAATGTACTTGCTCTGGAAAACCTCTCTTGCAAATAATTTTGCCCTTTGAAAAAAATATTCAAATTGAGCTTTCTTGTAAATAGTTTCAGCTCTAAGATTGATTTTGTAATATTGAGAGAGCGAAGTGGGACAAAGTGGAAGCCTTTTGTAAATAGCTCAAAATGGGTGTCCCCTACGTTAATGTCTGTAAAATTAAAGATCTTAAAGTTTCCTTTGGAAGCAATGGAGAAAGGTGAATCATGTATGTCAAAAGCCTCAATGGAAAGAGCTAAGTTGCTCATATCCCCCCCTTCCTCCACCACTACCTCTGTTGGTTCACCCAACCTCTCTGCTGGTAAGGCGGACCCCTCTTGTTGGTCCTGCCTGGGGGGAATTGAAAAACCTGCTGCTCATTTCTGCTGTTAGAATTAAACTTCTGAGCCAGCCTCTCACTTCTACGAGGCCCTTCTGTTGGAGAATCAGTACTACCAGTGTTGTCCACTCTGCCAAATCTATTGTTGTCTCTATAGTTATTCTTATAGGCTGGTTGATACGCCACCCCGTTCTTGTATTCATTGAGGTCCCTTTCCAGTTTCCTCACTTTTCTATTAACTATTTTAATGCAATGCTGGTCCACGTCATGAAAGACCTTGTCATAATCTTTTCTAACCTGTGTGAAATGCGTGTCAGTCACCACCACATTGTTTAATTTATTTAAATCTAATAAAAGTGTTTCCAGTTTGGATTCGTAATCTTTCACCATTAATTTAATCATTTCAAGACCTGTTTTATTAAATAAGTCTGTTAGGTCTTTGAAAAGAGCCGTTCCCGGTGTAGCGTTGTTGGGGAACTTTGTATACCTCAAACCTTTAGGCACCCTTTGCACTCTCACACGTTCAGTTAAATAATCCACTTCAAGCTGTGTGGATTTGTAAGCGTACAGTTTATCACTAAGTAACTTAAAGTTATCAACCGCAGGCTCGTTCACAATGTCTTGTCGAAAAACAGTACCTGTGTTAAAGGCAAATTGCCTAGATGTCCATGCATTGAAGTTAAAAGATGTTGATAAAGGATTTTCGGCACTACCCACGGAAGTACCAGGACGATTGTTTAAGTCTTCATTAAATCCTTTTTGCGAATGCGCTTTACTAGCAGACGAAGTAGCCTGCTTTTTACTGCTGCCGTTGTTAACATTTTTACCCTTTTCAAGTCCAAGTTGCTGGTTACAAGGAATATCACCAGCGTCCGATTGCCCCAAGGAAGAAAGGAGCTGTGTTAGCATTGACTGGACCTGGCGAAATTCCTCTCGCGATACAGGTCTGTCATCCGGCACATCCTTAAGCAAACCCGGTGTTGTTTCAAAGTCGGACTGGCTGCCAATTTCGGTCATGGTGAGAAACACACGAAAAAAAGCAAAATGTGAAATAGAAACCAAGAATCAATAGTCCACGAACAAAAAGGCTGCCAAATAATCCAGTTCTTTATTTACGAAAAACTCAAAAAGTAATAAAATCAAGCGCTTTCGCCTGACCAATGTCAGGCTTTATCAAGACGGTTGTATACATGATGTGCCACTGTTTAAATACATTTGCTGAATCTTGAAAGCTTAATTTGATTGGATTAAGTTAAATTAATTAAAAACCAACCATTAAAGTAATTAATTCATTAACCCACAATTGGGTTTTTTAAAGTGCTAGTGCATTTGATCGAACGTGTGAGATGGATCTCATAAAAACATTCCTTTGGTTCATTATAAACAGGAAACCAATATATGCATAAAACCCATCTATATAACTATGTAAATGCATTTTCATCAATAAATAATGTAATTGTTTAAAATATTCGTTCAAAATTTTTGTTGTCACTTGGGAAAATAGTTAAAATTAATCACAGTAAAAATGTCAGTCAACAACTTTAAAAACTACAATACTGAGATGGCAACCTGTAGTGCAACAAGCGTGTGAACCTATTCACAACCAGTCCTAATAAATGAAACATGGTACGCAGTATAATAAACCTTCAACTGAGATACCTTGTCAAACAAATATATGTGTATACGTTCGGAATTAATGCATGAATGAATAAATAAATAAGTACAATAAAAGTGCAATAAAAAAGTACAATAAAAAAGTACAATAAAAAACCCTGGATTGAATAACCCAATCTTAATGAGATGAATAACTTTTAGGTAAAGGTACCACAAGTACGATAGTGGGCAATGATCAAAATAACATGGATACACACAACACATTTGTCCACACTTTCAACAACGACTCCACAAAATTTAGGGAACTCATTTCAAAATACTGGCCTATTCTGAAAGCAAATGATGACGTCAAACAATTTACTGCGACATTTCCATCATTTGTTAACAGTAGAAATGCTAATTTGAAGGATCTATTTGAAAGACATGAAGCTAAGGCCTCTTTGACCAACAAGAAGGTAGGAACCTACAAATGTCAAACCTGTAGGCAATGTAATTATATTTACAACAACAGTAAATTTTACATTAATTAGAAACTTCAATTTCAACCCTAAGGGGTTCTATAATTGTGCCACCAAGGGAATAGTATATTTAGGTGTTTGTGAGGCTTGTTTTGGGTTCTATGTAGGAAAGACAGAAAGGACCCTGCGAAAAAGGATATATGAACACCTATACGATGTTAGTGTTAAGAAAGAAAGCAATGCCTTTTACAAGCACTCGGTTACTTGTCCCAATATGACTTTGAAATTTATGGTTCTTGAGCATGTACCCCAAAACCCAAGGGGAGGGGAGTGGGAGGCCTCCCTCGAATACAAAGAGCTGTTATGGCAGATAAACCTAAATGCAACAAAACCTCCAGGTATGAACGAGTCAACTAGCATTAAGAGTGTCTTAAAAATTAGAAGAGCTAGGTTATAGGGCAGGTACAGTTCCATTTATGATTGGCATTTTTAGTAATTAAAAGGTACTATTTAATTCAACCTACATCAAGTTATTCATCTCATTAAGATTGGGTTATTCAATCCAGGGTTTTTTATTGTACTTTTTTATTGTACTTTTTTATTGCACTTTTATTGTACTTATTTATTTATTCATTCATGCATTAATTCCGAACGTATACACATATATTTGTTTGACAAGGTATCTCAGTTGAAGGTTTATTATACTGCGTACCATGTTTCATTTATTAGGACTGGTTGTGAATAGGTTCACACACTTGTTGCACTACAGGTTGCCATCTCAGTATTGTAGTTTTTAAAGTTGTTGACTGACATTTTTACTGTGATTAATTTTAACTATTTTCCCAAGTAACAACAAAAATTTTGAACGAATATTTTAAACAATTACATTATTTATTGATGAAAATGCATTTAGATAGTTATACAGATGGGTTTTATGCATATATTGGTTTCCTGTTTATAATGAACCAAAGGAATGTTTTTATGAGATCCATCTCACACGTTCGATCAAATGCACTAGCACCTTAAAAAACCCAATGGTGGGTTAATGAATTAATTACTTTAATGGTTGGTTTTTAATTGGTTTTTTAATTTAATTAATTAAATCCAATCAAATTAAGCTTTCAAGATTCAGCAAATGTATTTAAACAGTGGCACATCATGTATACAACTGTCTTGATAAAGCCTGACATTGGTCAGGCGAAAGCGCTTGATTTTATTACTTTTGGAGTTTTTCGTAAATAAAGAACTGGATTATTTGGCAGCCTTTTTGTTCGTGGACTATTGATTCTTAACATCAAGCTACTTAACTTTTCCATGTTCTCTGGCCTCCTTGATAAAATGAGGTCAAGTACACTCGATAGAGAACTAACAGACCATCAAAATACTGATAATTAATATCTGCCTGGCAGCTGGTACTAAGGGTTAAGGCTGCGAGCTGTATTTTCTGTGATTTCCTTTAACATTCCTTTACCTACTGTGTAATCTTGAGCAAGCCATTTAACCAGAGAGAGTGGGGCAAACTGGAAATTTGGGCTAGACTCCTCAATTGTCACCTGGACAGTAAGTCTAGTAACTACTTACAAAAACAAACTATGATAGGATATTTTGAAGCAGTTTTGTTTGATATCTGCTTGGTTACATTTGGAACCAAAAACACAGCGAAATGAGTGTTTCCTTCCACATTTACCATATTGTCTTTGTTATGAAGAAGTTGAACAGCCAAACATGTCATGGTCCCCACCAGACCAAACCACGGGTCGATGAAGAGAGGTTTGATGGAACTCCTCTTCGAGGATATAATATAGACCCCAGAGGTGTGGTGACCTCAAAGTCAACTGTGAGTTTCAGGATGCATGAGATAAAGGGCGATTCCTTCACGGAGAAAGATATATTAGCAAAAGCTGTGTTTAACTATTTCTTCTATTCTGCATGTTTTTTGATTATATTGGTTTCAGTGACATCCTTGGAAGCCATTCTGTCTTATTCAGAGTCATGCTTTGTGGCTGGGGGCATAACCTGTCTTAGGATTTTAAGCTTACCTCTGGAACCAATTAATAAGTTAAATACCATCAGTGGAAAAAAAAAAAAAGCTTAACCTTGGAATATGACTGCCACAGTCAAGGCAAAGCCCTGTCAAAACAGTTGACAGTTTGCTCCAAGCCAAGCCACTGAGAATAAAAGACAGGATTGATAGCAAGAGAAGTTGTTCACAGGCAAAGACCTATTCCACAGCCAGATGCTGACTGAAGTTACTGAGCAAAGGGACATCAGTTAAATGAATACTGAACTCTCTAATGTTTATGTTCACATCTCCATGTATCCACGATGCCAGGCCTTGCCATGAGTGCTAACTGTAATGCATTCAGTCCTTTCAAATGTGCTCTCTTGTACCCTATGGAAATTTTATGGTCTAATGGAAAAGGCAAGTCACATTTCCGGGAAATGTATTTTTTTTTCTTGTATGCTGCTCCCCCCCCCCATGACTTCTGTGACTGCAGTGCTCCTAAGGAGAAAGTGTCTGCACATTTCTGCACTGCTGCTTACTCAAGGTATGTCAGGGTACAATTTGTGCATCCCAGAAGACAGGATTACATTCCTGCTTCTGTTAGATGGCAAGACTGACCATATCTTACCCCTAAAGAACTACCCCTCAGCTAATGCAAGCACCAGCCAGGCCTAGAGAAGCCTTGCTATTTACTGCACTCAGGCCCACTGCATTAAAGGTGCATGTACAGCTACTGCACTGTTAGGCTGGCTCTTTTCACTACATTTCAAATTGTGGTGATTAATGTAGACAACAAAAGTGTCATCCGATTCACTGCAATTCACTGTATCACAACACTGCATACCACAAACAAACTCTATTTCTAGATTTCCAGCTTTTTCTCGTTTGGTTTTCTCATGTCACTGGCAAATCGGACAATGTATCTAGGGATTCCTTACTTCAAGTCTTTTTACTAGAATTTAATACAATAGCAAAAACCACTTATTTAAATGCAAGGACAAGGCTGCAAAGAACAAAGGTATGTAAACTAGTAATAATAAATGCATTTCGTAAATACCTTCCTTCAGGCTACAAAGTTAAGCTCTTAGGCTTCTGTGGTGATAAAATTATATATTACTGCCTTGACGACAAAATTATATATTACTGCCTTGACCATTTCTAATGCTTGGAGCTTCGGAATCATAACACATAATCAAACACCTTAAAAACACAATGACCAAGTGTAATACTAAAATTACATTTTTGCTGGATGCTGCACAGAACTCCCAATAGTCAAGTCATTTTGAAACAATTCCCTAACCCTTCCTATAACAGCACTGCTCAGTGAAGAAAGATTCACAAAATTATTCAGTTTTTTTTTTTTACTCTTTGTGGTGGAAATGAGCATTTCTTTTACCCCTATGGTAACCTGGTATAACTCATTGGATTCAGTAATTTTAAGTATGTACTGAAAATGTACACCCATAAAAACATTCACACGGTGGAAAAATGACAACAGTAATAAAGTAAAGCAGTAAAACAACACAAGCTTCTTGCAGCTTTCATAGTTGTAGCATTCTAGAAATAATTTTAGAAAATGAGCATGGTAAGAGGCTTTTCATCAGACACCAATTAAAAGGGCTATGTCCTCTGGGGACAGGCATAAAGTAACAAGTGCATCCATGAAAAACAAACAAGAGGGCACATGTATTAGCCTAGGGGAAGATGGTAGACAGTCCTATCTGGTTGGCAAAGGATGGCCTGCACCTGACCCCAAAGCTTTTGTACACTGGCTAAAAGCATATCCACATTATAGCACTAACAACACACAACCAGTGAAAAAGAGGCAATAAAAAATACTAAAAAAATTGCCTCAAAATCACAGGACATAAAAGAAATAATAAAATACTCCTGTTTTTATTCAATATTAAGTGCTTTCGTCCTTTTACAATTTCTTAGGGCTTCTTCAGAACTAACATCATACATACACAGATTAAACAGTCCAAGCAATCAAGCACTTCACAATCAATTAATTGATCAATACAAAATTTAGAGCTCTAAATCACAATATTAAAGTAGTGTAGTAAAACATATACAATAAATAAATAAATAATTCTGTAAAAACAGCAGCATATAAAATGTAGCACTCATGCAACATAAAATATTACAATTTCATGGCACAAAACTTAACACTTATAAGACAAACATTGCCATTAAGCCCTGGTAGGTCTTGTGCATGCAACTAACTGTCATAACACTTCGTTAAACTATCACCGTTTCCCACAGTCCACCTCTCAGATTCTTACTGACCTTTTCTAAAGCTGCAAAGAGAAATCTACTACAACTAACATAGATGTTTTTTTCATTGTATCCCCTAATGTCAAAACTATGTTCATATATATTTTCTTAAAAGTTCTCTCAGTTTTACCTATATAGAAGGCATCATAGTGGTTACAAATTGCAATACATATGCAATACTCATGGTCATACAGTTACAGCCATTGGGGTAGTGGAATTTTTACTTTTTGACCAGGTTAATATAAAAGCTTACATAGTAAAATGAAGGGCCACTGGTTGCAAATAACTAAATTTTTTCATACCTTGTGATGCAGGCTTTTTTTTTTTTTTTTTTTTTTTTTAAATAGGGGCCTGTTCCTCAAAAAAAGCTTTTAAATTCTTACACCTCTTAAAAATGAACAATGATCTCTCCCCCACAACATTAGACACTTTTGTGTCTATACCAAATACAGACAAACATTTAAAAAATAACCTTTTGTAACTTCAGGTTTAGGGGTGGCGTTTAAGGTCCAATCCCCTAGTGAAGCTAAACACTGCTAGAAAGAATTACTTCACATAGTATCTTTTTTTCCATAAAACAGGGTTAAATCTGACAGACTAAGGGATAGCACTTCTAATTTAAATTTTTTTTTCTGTAAAGTTGGCCTGATATCACAAATGTTTTTTGATAGGGCTAACTTATCACATTCCATTAAAGAGATGGCTTTGTCGGTAGACGTTCTGGAGATTCTTACAAACCGGCCTTTAACCAGGGACCTGGATTAAAGGATTGTTGCTCTGAAAGTGCAAGTATGCATCAGAAAAGGGGGCTTCCTTTATACCTCGGACTTAATTTTTTCATTTTTCTCATAAATAGTTATGTCCAGGTAATCAAATGCATCATTAGATGTGGTGTGTGTATACCTTAAAGACATAGTGGCACCTATATAATCCATAAACTCCTGTAACTTATCCAGAGTGTCTCTCTGCAATATAAAAATATTGTCATGGTAACGTGTACAGGAACCAACATTCAGTGAATATAGAAATAAAAATAAATGTTTGTTCTCAATGCCCACATCACCAAGTTAGCATATAGAGGGGCACAGATTGCACTCATAGCAACCCAATTAATCTGTTTATAGTGTTCCCCTTCATAATAAAGCACATTTTCCATAACAATCATTAAAATTGTAACATCTTCAGCTATCAAAAAAATTACAGTTTAGTAGTGCCTCTAAAAATAGTCTAAACCCTCCAAAAGGGGAATGCATCCAAATAAGTTAACACCTATACATACAAACAAGGCAACAAAAAAGCGAACAGGTGTGAAACACCTCAAAAAGTCCCAGGAATTCCTCGAAACGTACGAAAATTCACAAACAGCTTTATCTTACGATCAATATGAACAGGCAATGGGTACATTTTAGAGCATCTGGCTGACAATAGCTCTCACTGGAGGTTAAAGCTGTCCGTATGTACCTTGGGGATATCAAAAATTAATGGCACCACAGGTTTGTACATACACAAAAATTGGGAAATACGATCATTCAACAATGCCTCAAGGTACATGTCAATCTAATGCTAAGCAGTAAATCTCATTTATGGATGCAGAGACATTTGTCAGCATCAAGTAATAAATTCCAACATCATGAATAGTTGTTGGAATCCATTAATACCACTCCACCTCCCCATCAGGCTTCATTATCCTTAACGAGGTATTGGACCTCAAAGAATGAAAACAAGTCTTTCCTCTTTGTCCAAGTTGTAACAAAAATGTTAGGGAGAATTGTGTGTCAGATAGTAAAGCTTTTCAAATAAGTTCACCAATGGGCAATAGGGAGGGACCACTGTATTTTTCTCCTTAAATGGATCACTGATGAATTCAGAGTTTATTAGGATTGCTAGACTTAGCTTCTTTGTCAACAACCCAAGTTCTAGTAAACAATCCACATCATCAAATTAGTGTGTCATGTTTTTAAGGCAACATCAGTCTTCCAAAGCTTCCAACATAAAACAGGAGCTGGATAACAAAGGTATTTTTTAAGGCTCCTGGCATTGAGCACCTTCACTTCCTACAAACACCACAGAGTACTGGTTTAGGACCAATGAGAGCACTCTATCAGTGCAGAGTTTCAATGCCTACCACATGTTCAGAGTTACCACATTAGATAAAAGTGCTAAAAAGGCAAGCTGCTGTAACCATACTCTTAAAAAAAAAATAACCTCCAGACTTGTTGCACAAGACAATGATCTGGAACTTCTTAATGTTCAACTTATTATTAATAAAACCCTTTCATATCATAGCCAAATCTAGGACCCCCTCTACCCCCCCCCTTCAGTCCACACCTCCTGCCTAACCAGTATGAAGAACCTATGCATTCAGCCAAATATCTTTCTCCTAGGAGACTTCAACTACCCCTCCATTAACTATGACACTTGTATGTCCTCAAACATATATGCCCCAAAATTTCCGGACTTCATTCATTCAGTCTCTCTGGACCAGTTATTCTGTACCACAACCAGGGGAAGAAAATCCTGGACTTGTTCCTTACCAATATGGGGCAGTTTTGCTCCCCACCAATTGTAACTTCTCTGGCCAAATTGTAGCACACATACACATTCACCTTAATACTGAAGCCAAAAGCATCTGCCAGCACCTCTGTATTCAAAAGGAATGACAAGTCTAATCTTCTAAATCTGAGTGATGACCTAGCTAAACTCAAAAGCCCCTTCCATCTTGATGGCCCACTACTTGTGTGGAATTCTTTACTACCAAATTTTATGCACATTAATAGCTGCATCTGTCCCTCAGAGAAGTAAATCCAACAAATTTAAAAATAAACCTCTATGGTGGACCTCTAATAAAAACTCATAGCATGCAAAATTAAATTTTACTTTCAAGATGCCAATAATGCTCTTGACAAACTTAACAGGGCACTACAGACTCTAATCAAATCAGCCAAAGCCAGACAGAAGATAAAAATATTCACCCAGATGAAGGTTAATAAAAGCCTTCTTTACGTTAGGAACTCAGAAAATAATGTCTGGTACTGTACAGAGCCAATAGTAAAGGGCATCACATACTCTGACCTACAGGACATAGCCAATATATTAGTAGACAAATTTAGTTCAAACTTCACCCCCCCCCGTCTCCCTTATATTCTCAGATCATATACCCACATCTACACCCCCCACTCAAATCTTCCAAGAAGTTGTTCTTAGGCACTAATCAAGCCCTGGAACACTACTTCTATGGGCCCGATTACATGCCTGGCTACCTACTGGTTAGTCTGAAAACATGACTTGTCAGACCCCTACAGAGACTATTTTACATTAGCCTCCAAACAAGTTTTGTGCCAGATGAATGGAGGACAGCAACAGTCATCCCCTTGCAGAAAGACTGGGCATCGACAGACTCCGGCAATTACAGACCAGCATCTATAATAGGAATTAAAAAAATAAGAATACAGGTAGCCTACAAGCTCTCAACCCAAGCCATTTCAGATTTGTCAAGGAAGATGCTGCCTAGTTAACCTGACTGACTTCTTTAAGATGGTTACTGAAGCAATGGATGAGGGCAAATCAGTAAACACTGCATACCTGGACCTTACAAAGGTATATGACACCATCTCACACTTTGGTATTACAGATACAGTCTTCCCAGCTAAATGCAAATCCCCATGTAACTTATTGGCTAGTAAACAGTGTCAAACAGAACCCAGAACATTAGGGTGGTTAGATCTACCTCCTCCAAAAGACCTGTAACTAGCTGTGTACCCCAGAATTCAGTTCTTCAGTGACAGCCTTGGACATATACTTCAAGGCAAACAAAACATTAAGGGTTTATGTCTGACCAAATTTACAGATAACTGTAAACATATTGCCATCATAAAGTAAATCATCCAACAGAGCCTTTCCCAAACCAATAGCTGGTTTCAAAACCATGGACTAAAACAAAATACTAAGAAATGCATAATCATATCCTTTGGCAAGCATGCGAGTTCCCTTTCAACTATCACTTTGACAACACACCATTAAAAATTGATCATGTAGTCTGGTATCTGTGACCCTATATTGGCAAACTGTCCTTGCAAGAATTACTTTTTCACACAACTTATAACTAAAGGTATGGCTTCCAGGTCCAAGGATGTAATTATTCCACCAAACTTGGCTCACATCTGGCCAATCATTGAATATAAATGCCTCATTGTGTACACACCTCTCAAAACACAAGTCACAGCTAGAGTGACCATAATGGTTTCTCACCAACAAAAAAGGGGCTTAAACAGTAAATATGAGGATGGTCTCAAAGCCTTGACCTTCTACTCTGTATCATACAGGCTACCAAGAAAGGACCTCTGTCTCAGGAATAGATACTTAGACCCTATTCCTGTCACATCTATTACACAATCGTTAAGTCCAAAGCTAGCAAGAACATTTGCCCAAGGAATCTCAATCTCTTTTGCAGCATAAACAGAGAATGTTGGATGGACAGGCATGCATCACAGAGAAAAAAAAATGTAAGGAACCATCTTCCAAATTCACATAAAGCAAGTACTTCTGTTACTATAGTCAAAATAATCTGGACGAATACATGGGAATTCAGCATTTTTACCCATAGTTTAGCATCTATATCCCTGATGGGCAGAGGCATCAAGTATCCCACCCTCAAGGACTTATCCATGTATTCTGTCTCCAACAGATTGTTGAGGGGAGATCAGAAGGATTAGAGTTAACAAAATATTCAGCAGCAGTTGGATCAGGTCTAGAATTAGTGTACAAGAACTTGAAATAGTAAGAAACTTTATAAAATCTAATTTTTAGGGGCAGCAAGTTGTTGGCAAAATTACAGGCTGTGATGAAAACATCCTCCAGAGCAGACAGAACTGGAGTGATATGTGAAGGTTGTTGGAATTCCGGTTGTAATAAATAATTTTTTGAGGAACCGAAAAACTTCATTTTTCCCCACTGACAAATTTGATTCTCTATGTGCAGGGTGCTCTTTCACTGACACTATTTCCAGAATAAATCAGAGTGCACACTCTCCACAGATTTTCAAGTATGATTCTGGAGAGAAAGAACCGCCATCTGTCTATTCACATCCCCCTACAAGTTCATACTCTTAAACCTTATCAGGGAAAGAGGAATTCCTTTTACCAGAAACAGCTTTAAAAGAAGAGTCAAGAGCCTGCACTGGACCCTGAGTCAAGCGTAATTACTTTAAGTCCAGAATAACTGAAACAGAAAGGGAACACAAATATTTAGTTTTCTGTTTCTTTTGACAAGTATTTCTGAAGAAATAAACACAGCCATTATTTCTCCAGGGACAGGTACAACACTCTGACTAAGCAGAGGCAATTTTCCTGCACAATCTCCCAAGATCTACAAAAATGGCTCTCTTGTCTGCTAAGAGGACTTCACAACCTTGGAGGATGTGTCTAACCCTCAGTCCATTGTGACCATAGGGGCTACAACAGAGCAATTCAAAGAAAAAAGAGATGAGTGGTCAGAGAAGCCAGCCTTGGCCACAGAGTCACCCACCCGAGTCGGAGACAAAGTACCAGCCTGCTGTGGTGGCAAGGGCTGCTTAACAATCCTTTTCTTTTTGTGGCTGAAAGGGGGACCAACTGAGGAAAGTATAGTTGTGTACACTTACCATAAATGTAGATGTTCGAGTGTATTCACTGTTGCAGTCACCACATTTGGGTTATCTGCCTGCAGGTAGCCATCAGCCAGCCTGAATACCAGAGTCTTCGGATTTCTGCGTCGGATGCCGTCTCTTCTTCCATGACATCAGGTCGTCAGGGGTATAAAAACATGCAGCCGATGCCATTACATCAGTTTTTCTTGCCCCAGATATCAGGTGCCCCCACAATGGGAAGCAATTATATGGTATGGTACACCCCCATCAAAAAGCAAATACACCAGAAAAAATAAATATACCAAACAAGAAGAAAAGGTAGAGCCAAGAGAAGTCAGGGGGCTGGAGGAAGGGTAACCAGGACTGCAACAGTGAATACACTCGAACATCTACATTTCTGGTAAGTTTACACAACTGTACTATGTTCTTCGTGTTTCACTGTTGCAGTCATCACATTTGGGTTGATTCCCAAAGCTAAGGAAGGGAGAAGCATTAGGGCCAGCTATTAAGCCCTGCAAGACTGCAGTGGCAAATCCAGCTCTGGATTTAGAAAAGATAGGCATGTGGCAATGCTTGGTGAAGGTATGCACAGAGCTCCAGGTAGCAGTTTCTAGGATATCCCTGGTAGGGACTCCTCTGAGAAAAGCTGTAGAGGTAGATGCAGCCCTGGTGGAATGTGATCTTATCCCCTGTGGGGTAGGTTTTCAATGGTGCTTATAGCAGAAATGAATGCAATGGGCTATCCATTTGGAAATGGTTTGCTTTGAAATGGTCTTCACCTCTGCTCCTGCAGCAGAGCCAGCTAGCAGCTGTTCAGATTTTCTGAGAGGCTTAATCCTGTCCAAATAAAATCTAAGTTGTCTGTGCACGTCCAGAGAGTGCACTATTCGTTCCCCCTTTGTTTTATGGATTAGGGAAAAAAGTAGGCAAATGAATGGACTGATTTGGGGAACACTAGACACCACCTTGGGCATAAAGGAAGGATTAGTCCTGAGGGAAACCAAGTCTGCATGGAAGATAATGAAGGGTTCCACTGCCATAAGGGCCTGTAATTCAGACACTCTTCTTGCTGAAGTGATGGCTAGAAGGAAGGCTGTTTTCCAGGAAAGGAATTTCAACTCTGCTGTTGCAGCTGGCTCAAAGGGGGGGAGGGGGAGTGAGCTTTTCCAATACAAAGTTAAGGTCCAAGGCTGGAGTGGGAGCTCTCCTGGGGGGGGTTTGGCCCCTCTAAGGAATTGTTTTAGCAGGGGGTGAGAGAAGAGGGGTAGTTCAGCATTATAATGTGCTGAAATGGCAGAGGCATGAATTTTAATTGACGAGAAGGACAGGCCCTTGTGGAGCATTTCTGTTAAGAAAATGAGGTAAGCTGGGCACTGTTGTGCCCATCCCCTGAGCCTGGCTCCAGGAACAGTATATTTTCCACTTTTCAGCATAGGATTTTCTAGTACCAGGCCTCCTTGCCTCCAGAATGACATCCAGCACCTGCTTACTGAGGGATGCAAGAGGAGAGCTCAAGGAATCAGCCAGGCTGCAAGGTTCAGGGTTTGAAGCAGAGGGTGCAGAATCTGGCCTGCCTGCTGAGACAGCAGGGAAGGGGTCTGAGGCAGGTGCCATGGTTGCAGCGGTGTCATACTGCGCAAGAGGGGGTACCAGTGCTGGCGTGGCCAGTCTGGTGCAATCAGTATTGTCCTTGGCTTGTCCTGTTTGATCTTTAATAGAACCTTCGAGAGGAGAGGCAGAGGGGGAAAGGCATAAACCAAGAGGCTTTCCCAGGTAAAGGACAGGGCATCCACTTTCCAAGCTTGACTGTGGGGAGTTCTTGCACAGAATTTGTCCAACTGGTAAGTTCCGAGGGGAGGCAAACAGGTCTACCTCTGGAGTCCCCCATTTGTTCCACAAGAGGTTGAATATTTGGGGTTCTAGTTTCCATTTGTGTGGGTCCATAAGATTTCAGCTTAAGTCTTCTGCCAGTGAATTTAGTTTGTTTGGCAGGAATTGAGCTTATAGGTGTACTTGGTAGCTCAAGGCTGTGTTCCACAAAGCCATGACTAGTCTGCAGAGAAGGTACGAGTGGGCTCCCCCCTACTTGTTTATGTACCACATAACTGTGGTGTTGTCTGTATTTACCAATAGTTGTCCTGGTAGAATACGGTCTTTGAAGGCTGTCAGAGCATTCTGTACAGCTAACATTTCTTTTTGATTGATATGCAGGTGCATCTGTCTCGGGTTCCATTTGCCCTGAATGCACTGCCCTGCCAAGTGAGCCCCCCATACATAGTCTGATGCGTCTGTTAGGGTTTAGGCAGCAGGGGGTAGAGTGAAAGCGAGTCCCTTGTTGTGATAGCAGGCCTCTGCCCACCAAAGGAACTCTGTCTTCAAAAGAAGGAATGATAGGAATCATTGTTTCCAGGTCCTGAGAATGTTGACACCACAAGCTTTTTAGATACCATTGGAGTTTCCTCATATGCAGTTTTGCATATGGAATTAGTAGAATGCAAGAGGCCATGAACCCCCAGGGCTTGCAGTATTTTCCTTGCAGACAGCTGGGGTTTTGTGGCCAATAGTTTGAAGTAGGTTGTCAAATAAACTTGTTTCTCTAGAGTGAGGAATGCCATCTGGGAAGTTGTGTTCAAGCTTGCTCCAGGGAATACAATCTGTTGGCAGGGTACTAGGTGAGATTTCTTTTCGTTGATGGTGTACCCCAGTGAGGTTAGAAGTTTCTTTACGAATGCCAGGTGTTGTAATAACAAGTCCTGGCTTTCTGCCTGAATCAGACAGTCGTCCAAGTATGGGTAAATTTGAATATTTCTCTGCCTACAAAATGCAATGGTTGGAGCTAGACACTTTGTGAATACCCTGGACGCAGTAGATAAGCCAAAATAAAGTGCAGAGAACTGATGGAGCCTGCCCTGAAGTGTAGGTATTTCCTGCGAGATTCCCTTATTGGGATGTGCAGGGAAGCTTCCTTTAAGTCTAAGGTTGCCAGCCAGTCATCCTTGGCTACCATAGGAAGAGTTAGCATTTTGAATTTGGAACTACCAGATATGTGTTGAGGTTAGAGAGGTCCAGGATAGGACTCCAGGAGTTGCCTTTTCTGGGTACCAGGAAAAAGTCTTGAATAAAAACCTTGTCCCTTTTGTTCTGCTGGGACAGGCTGAATAGCCCTGATACTGAGAAGGGAGGGAACCTGCTGTTGGGCCTCTGCCCATTGATTTGGGGGTAGGTCTGGCCAACCATTTGGGGTTGGTAGTGTGTGGAAGTGGAATCTGTATCCTTGGGAAACTATGTTCAAAACCCATTTGTCCTGGGTAATGAGTTCTTAGTTTTTTGCATGCAGGGCGAGCTTTCCTCCCAAGGGAGCAGGAAGTTGAGCAGGGCTTGGAAGGCTTAAGGTTAAGTCATTGTGCCATTTTTCCATAGGGGGTGGCTTACTACTCCCTGCTTTGGAAGTGGGAGCCCCCCACTGCTTAGGTCTGTGCGTTGCCTGAGACTGTATCCTAGGTGGTCTGCTGTTCCTGGGTTTGGACTGAGAAGGCCTGGAAGGGACTGGATAGGACCAGTTCTTTGACGGTCAATACCTACTGAATCTGGGAGGCTGTACTTGTAGGAAATCTTTAACAGTTTGCATAGATTTAGCTTTTTCCTCCATCCTTTTGAGGACTTCTTCTGCTTTGTTGCCAAAAAGGCAGTCTTGGTTTAAGGGAGTATCGAGTAATTTAGCTTTAACATCATCAAGTTTTGTTCCTTAAGCCAAGCTTGCCTTCTAAGTGCAGACCCAGTGACAGCAGCCCTTCAAGATGCTTCTAAAGCGTCAAACCACATTGCAAAGTATGTTTACCAACTTGTTCTGCAGAATGCATTAAATCTTGCAATTCTTTGTGTTCAGCACAGTCAGGAATCAACATAATTTTCTGTTTAAATAGTCCCATAATATGCTACTGATACTTTAACATATGAAACTGGCAATTTAAAGCCCTAATATCCAAAGTAGCAGAAGTGTATACCTTCTTACCCCATCTATCTAAGGCTCTAGAATCTCTATCAGAAGGGGTAGGATTTTTGGCAGCAGTAGTCTTAATGCCTTTTGGTCCTTGGGAAATGGTCTCTGGATCCGCAGAAGGATTCTTGAAGAGGAACTTGTGAGAGTCAGGTACTCTGTAGTACCGGTCAGGTTTTCTGGGAGCTGGAGGTAAAGTGCCTGGCAATTTAAAGCCCTAATATCCAAAGTAGCAGAAGTGTATACCTTCTTACCCCATCTATCTAAGGCTCTAGAATCTCTATTAGAAGGGGTAGGATTTTTGGCAGCAGTAGCCTTAATGCCTTTTGGTCCTTGGGAAATGGTCTCTGGATCCGTAGAAGGATTCTTGAAGAGGAACTTGTGAGAGTCAGGTACTCTGTAGTACCGGTCAGGTTTTCTGGGAGCTGGAGGTAAAGTGTCTGGGGTAAGGCTAGATTCCAAGAAAGCATCACCTACAATGTCCAGAACAGGAGTGATAGCTAAAGCCTGTGTTGAGGCAGGAGTAAGAATTCCTTAAGTCACTTTTGGACTCTGAGTAATCTTGGCTTTCCCAGTGGAAATGCTCCCTAAGAGTATGCAAGGTTTCACCGAAAGAAAAATCTTCTGGAGGAGAAGCAGAGGGAATGGAATCCTCTGCATCAGAATTCTCATAAGTAGAGAAGGGCAAATCCTGGTAATCAGGAGGAGCAGAAATATCAAATTCCTGATCAGAACAATTAGAAATAAATTCAGTTCTAGGTCTCGGAGTGGGAAGGCTGGCTTCCCCTAATTAAAGGGAATAAGATCTTCAGCCATTCTAAGCATTTGTTTTTGAGGCATATGGACCTAAGCCTGCGGTTTGGTCATTTGTTTTCTAGGCGTAGAGCGAGTTTTTGGCCTGAGGGAATCGGAACTTCTGGATGGAAATGATGACATCGGTTTAAAATTAAAGTCTGTAGGCCTAAATACATCCTCAGAAACCGGTGCCTGCACAGCGGCTCCAGACCCATCCAAGATAGAGACATCCGCAGGTTCCATAGTCGAAGAAGCATCTCGCAGCATACTGGACTCCAAATGGGTCTCAGTAGAGGCCTGTGAATCTGAAGTAGCGGGTATCAGGGGCTGTGAAAGCACCTCACCAAGTACCGGCAGACTGGCGACTAGTTTAATGGAAGAGTCGTTGGCAGTTTTGGACCTATGTGATCTGTCTCTGTGTTTATCCTTACGTTTTTTCGAAAGATCAGTAGCTGGATGACTTAAAGCCATTTCGGAGTACTGAGACAGAGTATGAAAGTACACTGGCTACAAAAATAGCCCGACAACGAATAGTTTGGGGGTTGAACAAGGCATAAAACAGACAGTGAGGGACGTCGTGGTCTGGACCTAAACAGGGGATGCAGTACGAATGAAAATCTCTGAGGAATTTGCTTTCCACAGGTAAGATATTTGTTAACTTTTACTGACATCAGTTGGAGCAAGAAAAAGGATCCCCAACAGGGTACTTATCTTTCTTGAAGACTTCGGGTCTGAAACTCGAAAACGAAAATTTCAGGAGACGGCCGACCGGCACTTGCGAACTGCTTCTGCTTCTGGCACCACACGACAAGAAAGACTGATGTAATGGTGTCGGCTGCATGTTTTATACCCCTGATGACCTGATGTCATGGAAGAAGAGACAGCATCCGACGCAGAAATCCGAAGACTCTGGTATTCAGGCCGGCTGAGGGCTACCTGCAGGCAGATAACCCAAATGTGATGACTGCAACGGTGAAACACGAAGAACATCAGGCATGCCGACCCATGGTCAAGCAAAGGATGTGCTAGATTCCCAGATAAGCTTAGCAGCAATAGTCAGTAAAACAGATAAGTAGCAAAAACGTAACTTTAAATTCTTATCTTAACCTCAAAAGTGTAAATTAATGTCAGCTTCTCCACAGAAATATAGTTTTAAATAACTTTTAACAGCTTTTTTTTACCACAAAAGTAAAACAAAATGTGCTCCTGTCCAAAACTACAGAAAAGTCTTGAGACAGTTTAAAGAAGCTTTTTCCTAGCTTAAAAGCATATCTTTTTCAGAAAAAGTAACTTGTCTATAATAAAAAATTGAAAGATACCCCCCCCCCCCGAAAAGAACTTATCTGGCAAGCTATGGAACAGCATTAGCTGACAGTCAACCTTTGAAAACCCACAGAGGAACTCTTAACGGATTAGGCTTGAGCTGACTAATGGTTTGGGTGCGTGGAAGGTGCCCTGAAGCTTTGAAAACTGTACTGCTGTTCTATCCCTTTGCAGGATATACCCATAGAACTTAGGTTGTTACAACACAGATCATAATGAACAAATATCCACAGGAACACCCTCTCCTCCAGCTCAGATCAGAACCAAATGCAATTATTTACTTAGCATTCTTGACATGGTACAAAAACTTAAGAACGACTTCTAGCCACATATTATAAATTTGAAGAGTCATGACCTCCACTTTGCAGCCATTAAACAGAATGTGACAGCATATCAGTTACAGTGTTAATTTGAGGTTTAGATTCAAAGACAATACTTCAATTCATTGCAAAAGTTAAGAGCTATTAGGGAAAGGTCTTTTGATGGAATACTCTGGCAAGCTTTAGATTATTTACTACTATTCACAATGACCTCAAAGCTCAGGTGTTCCCTCTTTCAAGTGAGATAAAGGAGTGGCTATAACACACAAGAGTATATGCAAAATACAAGTTTACCGACAAGCATAGATCAAAAACATTTCTATGGCAAGCTGCTTGGTCTTGATTTTCAAGTGCTTACTGTGTTTATCCTGTATGCTTCTCACATTCTAACTTTAGAAACTGCCACTAAGACTGTTGCATAATAAATGACAGTATGAAGCTTAAGATGATAATTTTGCTTTCTGGCTTTTTATATTATACATAGGAATGTCAAATTAAGATTCATACTAATAAAAGGTTTCAGCATTTAGATTTACAATTAAACCTTCTACAAAAATCTGTTCTTGTATAGTTTATGACAGTAGAATAATTCTATCATAGTCTTAATTATCTCAAGTTAAAGAAATCAAGTTTCAGTATTCTTCATCAGACTTCCACTAGTCTCTTCATTACTTGAGCTTTGTTACATAAAATGTTTATGTTAAAAGGTTGTTATTTAATAATTCAGCACAGTAGCCCCATGTAAGAATTATATATATTATATAAGAATTATCTACATTCATGCTTTGAAGAGTAGTATGATAAACATGCTTGTTTTATTTTTAAGGATATGTTTGACACAGACGTATGAAGTATGGTGATCCATTGGAGTCAGACAACCTAGGAGCTTTCATAATTATGAAGAATGCGAGTTTTAACAGCTCTTAGGAGGACCATGTATTAGCCACAGAAGGGAAAACAAATCACAAAACTCCCCAAGTAACAGTTAAGCAAAAAATGTCTGTAACTTCTTGATACTGTACCTATTTTGACTATGGGGGAGGGGGGGGACTACAGTTTCTACAAGTATAGCTTACAGTGGAACTGTTGTTGGTTTGAACATGGGATATCTCAAATTTTCTAGTCAAGGGATAATCCTCCCATCTATGATGCATTACATTACACAACACAATGCCTACATACCAAACTTATAGGAAATCACACAACAAGCTCAAACAAAATAAGCAGAAATCTGTTAGCACAGTCAAGGAGACTGACCATTAATGCCAAAAACAAAAATCTGGCAAAGAAAATGCTTCCCTACTCAAGTAGCGTTTTAAGAGTTGCTAGGCTCACTATTTTAAATTAAAAAATAAAAACCGATAGAGTCTCACTCATCCCTACTTGGCTTCCATTAAGAATTATGGGCCACATTTGGCAAATCCCTCTCATAAAATATTTTACAATGATGGACAAATTCATTCATTCATTATGCGCACATTTACAGTATGTCTAACAGAAATGCCCCCCCTCCCCCGGCTGCTGCACTGAAAATCTGCCTAAAACCTTTGATGCACTTGGGTCCAGCCTTAAGTAAAATGCAGCTCTAGGTCAAGGGCTCAAGGTACTCTACCACATCCCCCTTCTTAAATCTTCCTCCCACTCTCTATAGCTTGGCTCCTCACTCTCCCTGCCCTCCCCCAAAGTTCTTACCTTATCCGATACCTAAAGTACTTCTGGATGGCTCTTCTTGAACTAAAAGGAGAAATAGAGTATTTTCTCTTAAACCCCCCTGCAGCACCAACCTCTTAACCCTGTTAATACATGGTATGGCCAATAATCCTGCTGTAAAACCTCACTTCCAGTGCTTCCACCCACAAACTTATTCTTGTATCACTATTCAGCAGCTATGACAAGCAAAGCTGGGCATGTACATTGATATGCATCCCAAGATCTTTGTCAAAGAAGAGTACTCGTGTTTCACCAATACAGATCACAATGATTTCATGAAATGTTTGTACTACCTCTGAAATCCTATTACTAATAGAAGAGTTGGCAAAAACCAAGACAACTTTTGAACTGTGCACATACTTAATACGTTTTTAGTTATTCTGTAGTAACTCAGAAATTGGTTAGTACTGACCATAGATAACGTACTTATAAAACAGAATGACAAAAACTGAATGGAACTGTAATGTTGTTTAGTCATACCAAGTATCATATAAAAGGTAGTAATCCTATTTTGCAGGCTATGGAGACAGAAAAAAAAGAAACTTCAAAACAGGAAAAAATAAATATATACATATCCCATTTGCATGGAGATCCTGCAAAACCACCTAGACTGTTGCAGGCAACATTTAAAACAGAGAAGCACAATACATGGCGTTTCAGTGTATAAAACATGATTTTCCAACATACATCTTCATTTAGTCAACTATGGCAGCACATAGTGTCTTGTCTTTTCCAAGTTGGACTCTCTCTGTCTGAAGGCTACAACCTCTCAACCTCTTACAACAAGACATCTGGACAAAGCCACAAATAAAAGTGGGACAAAGGTCTACAAATTGGGACAATTTTTTAAATACTGCTCTTACAAACTTAGAAAGTTTATGGAATAACAGGTTGTGTATTAAAAGGGTATGAAATCTGAAACTCAAATATCGGTCATTATTTTCTAACTTTAGTCTTTACTGATTTGCCAAAAAAACACAATTTTATGAAAAAATGGACCAAAGATGAAGGGAAAACAATCTGGATATTCTAAGAAAATTTGTACAGTTCAAGAGATATACCTACAATTATTTACTGCAAACAATTGAAATTTAATGCAGTTATGAATTTTATTCAGTAAAATTTCTGGAAACTTACTGCATGATGAACTTGCTACAACAGATGGTATGCATAGAATACCACTTAAGTTGTTTGCTAGCCAATCGAAATTTAAGCAAACAGTTTTTAATCTAAGCTATTGCTTGAAGAGAACTTGCTCCTGTTGTGTTGTAAAATAAAAAAGGCTCTCAGGAGAAGTAATAATTTAAAAATAAAAATCATTAATAAATTGACTGGTCAGTTGTTGCACACAGAAAAGGCAAAACTGCTACTGTATTCCGGGGACAGGGAAAGTATGCTACTGGAAGTGTTTGAATGTGTAGGAGTACAAGAAAGCTGGGCTGAGGACTCACTAAAATGTAAATATTGTTGCTAGGTGGCATATTGTTGGAAGCAACTGTGAAAGCTAATACGAGTACTTTATGGCAGTATGCTTATTTGTTATGTCTAACATGCATATCCAGGCATGCATGAAGTTGAAAAGGAAATAACTAATTGAAAATGAGAACAAAGGTGCCTCCACCATCTGTGTTTAAGATCAGCCTTGAGTAAGTCGTGCAGTAAAAAAAGATGCTACAAACTAAATCAGACTGCAAAGGGAAATAAAACATTTGTGCTGGGTACAGTAGGTCATTCCATGCATAGAAATACTTATAGGGGTTGAGTCGTCGAGAACATTACATTTGTTTGTTTTGCTGGGCAGTGCCCATTTTTAATGCAGGCCTGAGAGAATTGTTTCTAGAAATACAAACTTTATGCATATGTGGTCACAATTACATAAAACTAGTAACAAGACTGCACAAACTAGTAAGCATATAGAACAAAATATGCAAATTCAAATGGATTAGGTAAATAAATTTGTACATTATGTACATTTTCACACTATTTACATGTACACTGAATGGTGCCAAGTGGATATTTTAACTGTAGAAGAGTTAACTGCAAAAGGAGGAAGAAAAGCTACGAACCTGCAGGTCAGAAGTTATGGGAAGGAAGGTATGAATGTGATACAAGTAGTTTAAGGAGTAAAACAATGGATAAAAGTAGAGGAGATGGACACTAATAGAAATGGAAACAGACATCAAAAGTAGAACGATGAAGCGCAATTAGTGTTGAATTGCTTACAGAAGGATGAATAGGAAGTAAGTGAAACAGGCTGGGAAGAGAGAAAGAGATAGAGGTGTGCAGTGGATTATGCATTACGAGGAAGAAAGGGACATCAAAATGGAGTCATAAAACAACAGCATGGGATACAAGATATTTAAGCAAATGAACAAGAAGGCTTGAAAAATGAGCTTAAGCAGATATTTGGTAGAACAACAAGCATAAAGCACTACAGAGTGTGTGTTTGAGGTTTGGGTCAGAAGTACAGTATAATAAAGTAGCACAGCCTAATATTGTAGACATGATGTAGGCGGATTGGGTACTCTAAATTGCCCCTAGATGTGAGTGCATGCATGTGTGTGCCTTCCATAGAATGTTGGGCACCGGGCTGGCAACTCAACACTGTAAAACTCCACTGCCAATCATGAGCAGACAGGTGATCCGCTGTGCCGACCACAAACCGGGAAAAGCCGAAAGAAGAAGCCGCCTAATATTGTAGCCTGAAACAATTTTAAACAGCCAACTAAGGGTATGTTTTGTTTGGTAATATACATGCTGGGGAACGGATAACTTTTGGCAGTGATTTTCAAAAGGTAGTATCAGAGAAATTAGTAGGTAACTGGAAGAAGCAGAACAGCCAATTCCTTTGTGCATTGGAAACCATACTGCATGCTTTCAAAGCAGGAAGCAGTACATTTCAGTGATACAATGTACCAACAACAGCATAACAAGACACGGCAAGTTTTAGAGCATTAACTGTAGAAAACCTGTTATAAATTTTAAAGGATCTCCATACTTTGAAAACCTCAAAGAAGTATTTAGACACTTGCTGGTTAACAGTGGCCAAGTGCTTTAAGGGGGGGGTAAAGCAAGTTGCGTTTGGTGCTTGGTACACTATTTTTGAAATTCATGGAACTAAATGTTCATTCTAGGTGACCAAGCAATCTGGCAGTGGGTTAAACTCATTTTTCATCTGCCTAGTTGTAGAAGCTGATCATGACTTAACTGGAAGAATCTGAATATTGGAGACTGTAAACAGTAAGACTGCTGAAGTAATGGATTAAATTGGAATGCCATGGCCAGTTTTCCCTGTTGTGTTTATTACAGGATTTAAGAGTAATCTTTTGTGGCTTTTCCATTTTCTGATGTTATCCAAGGCAGAGTTGTTTAAAAAAGTTTCTAGTAGGGCCAAATGTGCTAACTTGTGGCTTTTATATTACTGAAGAAATCTGTAGTCTGTAAAGGGTGCTAACATTAGGGCCAAATGTGCTAACTCGTATCTTTTGTATTACTGAAGAAATCTGTAGTCTGTAAAGGGTGCTAAGATTACAGGTAACACACAGTATAAAGGAGTATTTGTAGGAAACTATCTAGTCAAATGATTTCAGGACATTTCTTTGATGCACAAAAGCATCAAAAACATCACCAAAGCAACACAGGTAGCAAACTAATGGGGAAAATATGAATAACCCACGCACTCAGGTCACTACACAACAAGTACAAAATATGACTCTGTCATTGTCCATGTTGGTGTGAATGACCCGAGATGTACCTCCCTGGACTACATGAAAAGAGACATGGAAGAGCTCTCCGATCTTGTAGCCCAGGCAGGTAGGACCCTAGCCCTGAGTAGCATTCTGCCATCGCCCATAATGATACCGCAGTACAAGGACAAAATGATAGACTTCAACAATTGGCTAAGCTTCTGGTGTCATTCTAAGGAGATCCAGTATCTGTCTGCTTGGGATGACATGGTCAACAGACCACGATGCTTTGCCACAGATGGCCTGCACCTGTCGCCCCTGGAATTCCGGATACTGGCTAAGGCTCTTGCTGTCTCTATAGTGCCTTTTTTAAGCAGGGTTCAAGTAACAAATTCACCACCATAACAGGAACAAGCAAGCAAAAACTGAGGGTAATGCTACTCAATGCTAGAAGTCTAAATTTCAAAATGCACTCACTCGAGGCACTCCTTAAAATGGAGAACATTGATAACTGTGCAGTGACTGAGACCTGGTTCAAGGCTCCAGAGAGCACCCCTGAACTACCAGGCTATAACTCATACCACACTTTTCGGCCATGTAACCTGGACCGAAACACCAAAGGTGGGGGTGTGTCCATATTCATTAAGGATATCCAAACCTCCAGGCTAGTTGCTCAGCATAATGCATCCAAGGTTATCCAAGTGCAACTAACTCTTGGCAAAACTGCAATCCAAATTATAGCTTGCTACAGATCCCCCACCATGCCCCAGGATTCCCACTCCTCTTTTCTTGATGTACTGGAAAATATTAGGGTTCAACCAAACACTCTAATAATGGGCGACTTCAACTACCCCACCATTAACTGGGAAAACTACTCATGCACCAACTGCTTAGCGCAACACTTTCTGCAATTCATAAACTCCAATGCCCTGATCAACTTATCCACACCTCCACCAGGGGCAACAATATCCTAGACCTAGTCATTACCAACATGAGTGACCGGTGTTCCACACCTGAAATCAACTCCTTGTTGGTCCGATCCGACCATAAGCTAATCACCCTTCATATCCACATCCCACCCCACCCCCCATTAAGGAAACCACAGTAAAAAATTTCTCCAAAGCCAACTTCATGCTTCTTAAGACAGAAGTAGTGAACCTCATGACACCCATGCAGATGGACAATACAGTTACAACCGCTGAATCTTAATGCACTCTATAAGCACTTACATGAGTGTATGGATCGTGCTATCCGCTATCCTCCAAAAAAAGGAAGCCAATCTGGTGGACCCCTGCCATAAACAAACTGTACAACAGAAGGAAGAAACTGTTGCAAGAGAGTAAAATCCCATGAGTGGAGGAGCTCCCTGGTCAGCCTCAGTAAGAAGCTGAGATCCCTTATAAGATCCTCCAAAGCTAGCTACGAAAATAAAAATCGCCACTAATTCCAAGGACAACCACAAAGCATTCTATAGCTATGTCAAGAATCTCAATGGCACCACCCAGATCTGCTCCTAGTTACAGCACAAAGGCACAAAAATTACAGAACCAACTGATATTGCCAACATCTTGGCAGATAGGTTCAGTGCTAACTTTACCTCCCCCTCACCCCCTAAAGGGCCCATATCTATACAGGAAGAATGCAGAGTCCCTGTAATCACAACTATGCAGGTGAAAGCTGCACTCTCTAAAGCCAAAAAACACAGCATCCATGGGACCGGACAACATCCCAGGCTGCGTTTTACATGAACTTCAGAATGAACTGGCTTCCCACTTAAGCACCATGTTCAATAATAGCCTCGCATCAGGCTTTGTGCCCACTGAATGGCGCACAGCAACAGTTATCCCACTCCACAAAGGGGGAGCCACCACTGATCCGGGGAACTATAGATCTATTAGCCTGACGAGCCTGGTCTGCAAGGCCATGGAACGCATCCTCATGGAACTCATAAACAAAGACATTGGTAACCTCCAAACTCTGGATCCCACCCAGTTCGGGTTTATGAAAGGCAGATCATGCCTCCTGAACCTGATCGACTTATTTGAGGCAGTCACCAAAGTCTTAGATGAGGGTAAGGTGGTTCACACAGCCTAACATGACCTTGCCAAGGCTTTCGACACCATCCCCCATTCTGGAATTATAGCTAAACTCAATAAACTAGGCATAAATCCCTACGTCACAAGATGGGTTGCCAACTGGCTCACTGACAGAACCCACACTGTAAAAGTTGCAGACTCCAAATCTGACCTCAAACCAGTGACAAGTGGAGTACCACAGGGTTCCGTCCTGGGACCGCTCCTGTTTGGCATCTACTTCTCTGAAGTACAGGCTAACACAGAAGGCCTCTGGCTAACGAAGTTCGCAGATGACTGCAAACTAGGAGCCATAGTCAAGTCCCCAAATGATGTGAACATCCTACAGAAGGGCCTCTCTGAGACAGATGCCTGGTGTCAGAGCCATGGCCTCAAGCTCAATGCCAAAAAGTGCAGTGTCATCCCCTTTGGTAAAATCTCTGTACCCATGAGCTACCACATAGGCAGCAATCTACTTAACACCGAATGCGTGATAAGAGACCTTGGGACCCAGGTGGACAGTAGTCTCTCCTTTGATAGTCACATCGCCACAGTAGTCAGGAAGTCCTTCTACGTGGCACACCTCATCATAAAAAGAGTTCTCATCCAGGAAAAAAGAGGTCATCGTTCCCCTCTACTCGACACTCATTAGACCTATTATAGAGTACAATGCCCCTTTTGGAATGTACCTCATAAGACATCTGCAGCAGCTGGAAAGGCCACAGAAGTACCTCACAAAGAGGATTACTGGACTTAAACAAATGCCCTACACTGACCACCTCAAAAACCTCCAGCTTTACTCCGTAGCATATCGCCTACTCCGAGGTGATCTCTGCCTAACATATAAAGCTGTGTCAAACCCAGAGCTGTTGGACATGCTACACCTAAAGAAATCCCAATCCCTCCAAGCTACATGCTCTAGGGACTTAAACCTTGTCACCACAATAAACAGGACATGCTGGAGGGATAGATTCCTATCCCAGAGACTTCCCATACTCTGGAACAGGCTACCCATCTATGTCAAGCAAAGTTCTTCATTAGCAATCTTCAAGAAAAATCTTGATGAGTGGATGGGAAATAGGAAATACACCCCGGGGATCACTTCTGTGTCTCTGCCCGACAGTGGCACAGGAAAATAACTTTCTTGGGTGGCGTAAGCCAGGGAACCTTGTTGGCTGGGCTTACGTAAGCCCTTGGGCTGATAGCCTAGTACCTACCTATGAACCTATGATCATAAAGTGAAAAACAGTTTCCCTTGAGGTGGTTTAACCAAAAACAAAGCCTGGAAACATAATTTAAAGGAATAAAGGTATCGTTAGGGCAAGGGGTTTTTCACAAGGTAATTTTTAGATTAGGTTAGAGGCAGGACTAGTATTATCAGATATGAATGAGGTGGTCTAGCAGGGGATTCACCTTTCATCCCATCCCACCTTACTCATCTTTGGTAACCTTGGTCTTATCCCTTATCGTGCACATTACCTGGTGAAAAACATTCCCCTAATAGTACCACTACATGACACCAACACATGCAGAACACTAAAAGTACCACATATCTAGCCCTTACTCTAACCCTCATTTACACAGACACACACACAGACACACACACACAGGCACACACCACTAAACCTATCCCCTTACTTTACCCCCTAAACTGCAGATGTACACACATACGCACACATACTCCCATCCCTCTTGCTTTTGCAATCATTAGCAGTCAACAAAACGTATCACCTTCCGTTCCTGAAGATGTTGCCAACAAAATCTCCATAGAACTAAGTTACCTTCCAAAATGCATGCAGCTTCCGACAGCAGAAGTTAAATGATTTTTGGTATTTTTAGATTAACTGCCCATACCCAGGTAACAAGGTTTTGATGCACGTTAGGAAACCCAAGCCTTAAAGATTTGTATGTGGTTGACAGCAAGACTAAGTTGTGCCATATGGGACTGAAGTTAGTAGTTCAGCACCAAAATTAACAAATAAACCACTGCTAAGAAGTACACAGGTGCAAAGTATAAACATATGGAGTGTCAAGTGCTCATAAGAGGGACTCACCTCGTCAGTTTGTACTATGAAAAGCTAATGATTATGCTAGCAAGTCTCTTGGGCTCCATGTAGTTTCTCTGAAGAGTAGAACTTTGAACAGCAAGACAAGTCCCTTTCTAGGCATTTGAGAGAGAGAGAGGGAGCCACCAATATCAGACCTAAGTTTGCAATGCATCCGAGCAAAATCAAATTCACATTGATAATCCAAAGAATGCATCTTTTTGGCAAAGCACTGTTATACAACACGTAACTAGTATGGTACTAGTCTTTGTTCAAGATGGCAAAAGCATCTACACTTCATTATAATCAACAGTCATGGTCTAAACAGAGGGAGTAAAATTATAAATACAAGTTTGCATAAAACTACTTCCAAACTTGTAAGAGACAATGAATGTGGCACGACAACAGCTATTACATTCCTTTATAATAGTCCTAGAGGGTACTGCTAGGCACAAAACACAGATGACTATCTTCGCAAATATCTGGAAATATGACTAACCAAATTTCAACATCAGTTCTGACAAAACTATGTACTGGGCAATAGTAGTAGTAGCCAAAAGCAGAACACGGGAGGAGTTTACCACATATCATCTCTAACTTTCTCACCTTTGCAGAATCACTGGCAAATTGTCTTAATATGACCTCCCAACTATCAGTGCTGTTTTCTCTTAATAAATTTAGAGAGTAAAGTCTGCAATCATCTCACAATGTCCCTTGGTGTTAAAATTTTAGTACTTCCATTTTGAACATTGATGACCTTTTAAAATGACCTGGCCTCATCCTGTCTTAAAAACATTGCAGTTTACTCTCTTGCTCCTCATCTCATCTTTGCAGTAATTAGCAAAGCCGCTTTTAAATATTCAACTACCACATGAGAACTATTGCAGTACAGTGTAAGTGACAAACTGTAACTTGACCAGTTACCTGCATGGCACTACAAGGTGGAAAAAACATTTAGAATAGCAAGATGGATACAAGCTACTACGATGCAGGGAATCAACTCCCAGCCACAGGACAAAGGTTGGTCCATGTGCTGGAAACTCAGGCAGAAGAAGATGGCCACTGAGTTCTTCGTGGGGGGTGTGTCCTCTCCACTGCACTTCCAGTCACTGGTAGAAGCTAATAAATTAGGAACAGGCTACGCAAGTTGTGACCGAGCATGTGCATCCTGAATATGGCCAGGCACATGTTCTGATAGACTGCCTAGTGGCATGGTTGAGGTTTAGAACCAACGTACTAAAAGATAAAACACCTAATCTCCTTGACTACATGATAGGATGCCACATATGCTGCCCATTGAGGGAGTTAAAAGGGATCAGGTCTCCAAAGCAAGATAGTAAGACAAGATATTAGACTTGTGGCGGCCAGAGCGAACAGACCAAGTTAGGTAGGCAGGCAAGTTCCAATACAGAAAAATCCACCAATACAGAAAAGAATGACAATGTGGATACTTGCTTAGAGATTTCCAGGTGTATCGCAGAAAAAAAAAATGCTACATCATCATCACTGGCACTTTACCCAGCAATACCATAAAAAATTGCTTTGTGTGGGGGACTAAATTACCTCAATCAAGCCTTTATTATGTTATTCACATCTCCAGGTCCTAAATGCAGTTCAGCACAAGTAGGCAAAAGTCTTTGGAATTATGCTACTGCTTATTGCCAAGCTTGTGTATTTAACAACTTCAGTGTATGATGAAAAGCAGTTGCATAATCGAGTGGCGCACATATACAAGTGAGTTCTCTGTGGGTGTAGCTCTGATTGAAAGGGAATACTTATTTAGGAAATGTAAAACAAACATATGTTTAAAATTATTTCAGAGATCTGGTTGTTGAATAAAGTAGCTGGGTATTTATTGCAAGTCCCAAAGGATTATCAGAATTCTACTCTAATGCTACCTGTCAAAAAAAAGTTTCCACTAGGACACATCCTCAAAGGCATATGATACAGTTGTCCTTCAAAATTACTCCTGAACAGGAGGCTGCACAGACATACTGAAGTGCAAGATTTTACCTACAGACTTTAAAATGCACTATGATGATATGAAAAACGATGTAGAAATAACTGCTGGCCAGATAGGATAGGAAACAAAATCCTGACCACCAAATCAGTGCAAATGTTTAATACAGGTTAAAAGCTCTTACTGTATTCGTACCTCATTTTTCATTTCAAGATGTAGAAGCACCAACCAAAGCAAAAAACATTTAAATAGACAAAATTAACTGGACAAGTCCCACATAACAACTGGACAATAAACTACGTAGTGCATGGAATGCCGTGATTATGCTCCAAAATCAGAAAAAGATAAAACCTGTAATGTGCTTTTGTAGCGTTAGACCCAACTGTAACAGCACTTGGGGGGGGGTGTGTATACAACACTCAATTGTCCCTTAACAGCTTTTCTCATATATCCGCAGAAGTTTGAGGGTTGTCAGACTGACTGTAACTTACTTAAAATTAGGTTAGTATTTAACAACTTTCCTGCAGTTATGGACTTCTGGATTTCAAAGCCAGTAAAACCTTTCACTTTTTTTTTTTGGTTAACTGGTAGTAAATGGAGTAGATAAAACTGCATGCACTACAAAAAGTTATGATTGGATCTCACTGATCATAAGCAGTTATGTCTTTGACATATATGCCTAGATTCACCTCAAGACTGAATGTCTCAAAACACATAACATGGTTAAGATCAGAGACTTAATCATAACTCTCTCTGTTATCCTACAGACCACAGCAACTGTCTAGCAGCACTTTGGGAATGTTACAGTGTTGTGAACAGGTTAAATATGATTATTACAAAATAAGATATTTGGCTAGATGTAAAGTTTTTTAAAAAGTATGCTTCATAAATGAACAAATAAGCCATACACTGACAAGTTCGCTCTGTAACAAAAACAAATTGGAAACCTGCAGTCTTCCTGAAAAATGTAAGGCCTGATCATAATGCATGAGTATCACAGTAACAAAACACTTAAAAAGGCATACTTTCACTGTAAAGACAGGAAGTACCAGTTCTAAAACATGCAAATACCAGTCTTATTTTCAGCACTCCTCCATAAGTCTATTTAGAACTTGCTAGCAACCAAACAGAGTCAATTATGGGAAAAGTAATAATTTAAAGAAACAAAGTCTGTAATTAAACAATGCAAGCAGCTAGAGAGCAGGATCTTGGGAAAGACCGTGGGACCCTAGTTACTTATTTTCACTAACAGAAAATACCACTTATTTGATGCAAGGATGATGTGTTTTTTTTTTGTCTGCAGGCAAACGTTCTAGCAACATTAAACCCTAATCCCAATAGACAGACGTCACAATCCCTAAAGAATCAGCAGATGGAGACTCCACAACAAAGGTTGGTGAAAAACTAAAACCTACAGTTCCCAAGCAATGCCAGCTAGTAATTATCCTGTATGCATTTTCTATAAAAGCTGTGCAGCTTCTCTCCCTGTACAGATATCTATAAATACTAAACATCTACCGACGAACATATAAATGGAATCTGAAACATCAGTTGCCTTGCATGTAAAAATATATATAAAAAAATGTAGAATGCCTAAATTAAAGATAAAAGACATACTACACGAGTAGCACAGCAATGCAATGATTTTTGACAAGAAAACAAATACAACTAAATATTTACTGAATACAGGAAGGTCTCCAATATGAAGGGCACTTCAAAATACAGACTGCCTCTGTCCTTGCAAGTGTTCATAATAGATTCCCTCCAAATAGAAACCCTGCAAAAGCACCAATGCTGTCAGTTCATCTCCCTGTTGAAGGACCGTCTGCACAGCATACATTAGACTGCTGCTCTCTAGTACTAAAACAAGCATTTAGCACTTTGTGCACCAGCAAAGTGCTTCTCACACACACACCTATAACTATTATGCATACATTTATGACCAACAGTATACAAAAAGCTGATACTGAGAAGTAGAAACATAAAGCTCTACAGGCAAATCCTTAAGTGAAGTGATCCCCTGCCTGCAGCTAGCTAGAACTCTCACTCCCTGTCTGATCTTACCTTCATATGAAAGCAAGTTGCTCTCTCTAATGCTACTGAGGATTTCTGACCTTAGTATAAAACAATGTGTGATTAGACTGTGTCCTTATCCCCTTAAGAGCTAATGTACACCTACTTCCGGTCAAAGTCCATACAGTTTCACTGCCATCTTTTTACTTTTCATAACTATCATTTTACCACAGAAGTAGCTGGACTGCCCTTGCACAGCCTGACTGACTTGCATTAGTACAGTAGGTGTGGACCACTTTGTTTTTCAACCCAAATGCTACATCTACCCAGCTGCTTACTGCACTTATACCCACTAAACCTTCCCCACTTTCGGGTAAATTGCACCACCCACTTAAATTCACTTTAACTAACCATTAAAAAAGAAAAAGAAAAATTCCCCAATTTAACCACTACACTTCTGACCTTCAAAAAACCCTACCATTGAAATTACACAAGTAACCCACCCTCTTGGATCAATAAAGAAGGAAAGAAACCCTCCCAAACCTGCAACCTAAGCTACTCAAAATATCTGGGTACTTTCTCCCCCCCCACTCTCAAATCTAAGAGAATTCAAAATCCTCAATATTCTCACCAATACTGAATAATCTCCCCTATATTACACAAAATAATTCCCTAGCATCTAACAATTAAATCAACATGCTTACCTGATCTTTCCCCATCCTATGGTAAAACCGCACAGATCTCATGCACATGCATGCCAAATACGTCAAATATAGCACTAAAGCCCCACACAAAGTAGCAGCCCACCACAGTGGCTATCCTCAAAGGAACAGTTCTCTCTACATGTGCACGCACAGTAATAAATTAAAATGAACAAAATATCCCTCTCCTACAACCACTTGCATATCAGCAACCCAACAAAATATTTTTGTTGCACAAGAGATACTTCTTTTTAAAAGATCATTTAAAACTAATTCCGTGATGAGTTTATATTAATGGCTAATCAGTCAAGACATAGGAAATCTCAAACCACTGTACCTGCCACAGTTTAGATTCATCAAGGTCAGGTCATGCTTATTCAACCTGGTGGATTTTTTTTTTAAATGGTCAACAAAGCAATGAATGAAGGCAAAATGGGGCACACTGTATACCTCAACCTAGTCAAAGCTTTTAACAATTCCCCATTCAGGCATAGTAGAAAAGTTAAAAGAATTTGGGAATCAGTCCTCATGTCATCTGCTGGACTGCCAACTGGCTCACAGGTAGGATGCAGATAATCAAAATAGGGGAAAGTTACCTCCACAAAGGGACCAGTTACCAATGGAGTTTCACATGGTTCTGTACTGGGACCTCTCGTTCAGCATCTATTTTTCTGAAGTAAAAGCAAATACCAAAGGACTCTAACGAAGTTTGGAGATGACTGCAAGCTAGGAGCAGTCACCAAATCATCAAAGGACTTAGTCATCCTACATGAAGGTTTGTCCCAAATAAATAACAGATGCAAAAAAAAAAAAAATGGTTCGGGAAGTATCTACCCCAGGAAACTACCACCCTGACAATATGCCCCTAAGATTTGATCCAAATATTCAAGATTTGGGAACTTATGTGGACACTAACCTAATGTTTGAACAACATATATCTGCTGTTGCAAGAAATTCTTGCTGTAGTGCACAGCTTATAAGCAGAGGAACTGCATCAGATCAAGGGATGTCACTGCCCCACCACCACCACTTTACTCAGCCCTCATTAGGCCAATCATCGAAGATAAATGTCCCCTTTGTCATGCATGTGTCCAGACACATGCAACAACTGGAATGCCCAAAGAGATACTTTACTAAAAGACTACAAGGCCTAAACAAAACATCCTACATGGATGGACTCAACCTTTTTACTATACTTGGTATTCTACACACTGTTAAAAGGTGATCTGTGTCTGGTATAAAAGGCATCCTACAATTATTAAATGCATTTACTCACGTCAAATGGCATTGGAAATACTCGGTCTAGGGATCTAAACCTCTTCTGCAACATCAACAAAAGAGATTGGAGGAACAGCTAAATCTTACAGAGGCATGGCTGCAGTGCAACAGACTTCCCATCCACATAACAGACTTCATCCCTGTCCATATTCAAACACAACTTACATCTGTGGATGGTAACAGAAAATTTACCCCAGGACCGTCTCCTCTCCTATTAATGGGCAGAGGTAGCTCTTAAATGCTTTATCCCATGCATGGGTCTCTTCATAGGAAGTTACTAGGATATTGACCGTGAGGCCTTTATAAGCCTAACCAAGAGTTTAGCCCATGTTTGGACAAATCAGCACCCAATGCCCCTGTCCAGCAGGGACATGGGTGGAATCCCAGGGGTATATTTTCGTGTTTCTCATCCAGTTATCCAGGTTGAGCTTAAAAAGGGGTAAAGAGGTACTCTGCTTGAAGTGGAGAGGGAGTCTATTCCACAGATGAGGGAGTCTCTGGGACACAAATCTGTCATGCCAAAAAGTACTGTTGAGGTCACAGACCAGGTTGATGCCACACATGCGGGTTACTCAAGTGGAGCTTGACTTGCAGATATGCAGCAGTCCCATCAAGGTGTGGTCCATGATCGCCTTGTATGCCAGACAGAGGTCACCTCTAAGGAGTCTGTATGAAACGGTGTAAAGGGATAGGGCTTTCAGCCTGTGTATGGTAGATTTTTGAGGCCCTGGATTCTCCTGGTGAGGAACCTCTGTGGTCTCTTCAGTTGCTGCATATTGCAAGGTACATGCCGAAAGGTGTGTTGTACACAATAATGGGTCTTATAAGGAAGAATACAGGGATATTATGACCTTGTCCCTGGATGAGATACCCTGACTTATGAGGTGGGCCATGTAGAAGGCTTTCCGTACCACAGAAGCAACATGGTAGTCAAGTCAGGCTGCTATCAACCTGAGTGCCCAAATCCCTCATGACTGACTGAGTGCCTAGGACACTGTTAGTGTTGTGATAATTTGTGGAGATGTCACTCTGCCCAAAGGGGATGATGCATTTTTTGGTATTCAGCTGGAGGCCATGTTTCTGGCACCAGTCATTTGTCTGAGTGAGACACTCTTGGAGGATGTCCACATCACTAAGGGAATTGATGACAGCACCCAGCTTGCAGTCATCTGCAAACTTGGTCAGCCAAAGCCCACTGGTTTTGGCCTGCACCTCAGAAAAGTATATCCCAAATAACAGAGGGCCCAAGACTGAACCCTGGGGTATGCAGCTTGTTACGGGGCATCTGCTTGAGGTGTCTTCCCCTATCTTGACTATGTGAGTACTATCAGTGAACCAGTTTGCTACCCATCTGGTAACATAAGGACTGATGCCTAGTTGAGAGAGTTTATCTATTATGCCCAAGTGGGGAATAATGTCAAAGGCTTTGGCCTGGTCAAGGTAGGAGGTGTACACCGTCTTCCCCTCCTCCATGGCTTTGGTGACTGTCTCAAAGAAGTTGATCAAATTTAGCAGACATGACCTCCCCTTGATGAAGCCAAACTGTGCAGGATCAAGTGTTTGGAGGTTGCCAATGTCCTTGTTAATGAGGTCCATGATAATCCATTCCATGGCCTTGCAGATCAGGTTAGTTAGGCTGATGGGTCTATAATTTCCCAGATCGGTGGATGCTCCACCTTTGTGTAGGATGACAGTGGCTGTCCTCCATTCAGCTGGGATGATGCCAGTATTCAGGCTTTGGTTGAATAAAATGCCTAATGGTGCTGCAAGTTCCTGCCTGAGTTCAAGTAGGATGCAGCCTTGGATGTTATCGGGTCCCATGGAGGCTGTATTTTTTGCCTTTGAGAGAGCAGTGAACCTGTTCCCTAGATATAAGGGGAAGGGGGCAGGTTCTGGGAATGTCCCAATTTACTGATGGGGGGGCAGTGGGGTAAAGTTTTCACTGAATCTGTCAGCCAACAATTTTACTATATCTACGGCATTTGTATATGTGATGTCCTTGACCACCAGTTCTGAACAGATCTGGGTACTTCCTTTGAGGTTGCGGACATGTGTGAAGAAGGCCTTATGATTGTCTTGAGTAGATGTGAACAATCTGAACCCGAAATTTGCTTTGGAGGATTTCACTAGTGCTGTTATTTGCTTGTTCAGGCTAAAGAGACACTGCTTCCAATTGGGCACCTGCTCCTTCTTGGTCTTGGACAGCACTTTTCCTTTTGTTATAGGGTTTATTTATTGCAGATGTCCACCAGACAGGTTTCCTCTTCCTTGTGGAGGATGATTTAGTCCTGTTGGGAATTCCCGATTCCCATCTATATAAATGCTCATAGTGCGTTGGTGTAGTTTTGGATATTGGTGCCAGTTCCTACAGAGGAAGAGGGGGCTGTGAAACTGTTATATCATGCCTCAGGATGCTGTAATCAGCTTTGGAGAAGTTTTTATGTCTGATCCTAGCTAGAGGGGGTTGGGGGAAATGGTGACTTCAAAAGTGACCACTTTGTGGTCAGATCTTACCAGCGAGGATGACACTATAGGGATGCTGCAGTCCAAGTCCAAGATATTATCACCCATTGTAGGGGTATCGACTAGCTGTTCCATGGCATTTGCATTGACAAAAAACAAGGAATCTCTGGGCATTTGTGTTCTGTCAGGAGTAGTTCTTCCAATCTATGTTTGGGAAGTTAAAATCCCCCAGGTTCAGGGTAAAGGGTTGAATCTTGATAGATTTGAACAAGTCCAAATAGGTGGATTGGGCATCTTGAGTCAGATTTGGGGGCCGGTAGCTAGCTATGATTTGAATAGGGGTCTTGTCAATGGTTAACTGCATCTGGAGTGTCTCCTGTGCATCCTCAAATTATCTATGGTACAATCAGAGTTATCATCATTAGGGGGGAATGTATAATTATTGACTATGGAATGGGTAAGGGCAGTGAATAACTAAATGGGATAGGTTATTTTAAGCACAAAAAGGGAAACTGGCTAGACTTAAAATGGCCTACGAAGGCAGTTAGCCTAGTACTCGCCTACAAACCTAAAACCAAACTATTCCACTCTCCCAATCAGAGAGAGTAATCACTTGGTCATACTACATCTTGCTAACCAACACATGCCATACCCACCCCCATCACTGGATCTCCCAGACCTTGCCACCTACTCTCCTGCATTCTTTCCTCCCCTTCTACATCTAACTATCCCCAACACCTCACATCTCCACTATGCTCCCAAAAGTACTGTAAACCATGAACAATCATACAACTGTTCCCACTTGTTCAAAATTCTTAAAAAAGTCAAAAACTCAATCATCCCACCTCCACATTCTCAACTCAAGACCATCACAAAGAAAGAACCTTCACAGCCCTTCATAAAATTTTCTAAATTCACTAAAGGACCAGATTATCTGATTTAGTGTTTTCTTAATAAATAACCATCTAGAAGCAAACCCAGGCTCTCCTATACCCCTTACCTCCCAAGACAACACCTTATGTACATACATACATATGCACACTTACACACATATAGGCAAAGGTGGATGAGTTTAAATACTTGGCATTAACAGTTCAGAGTAATGGTGAGTGTGGAAGAGAGGTGAAGAAGAGAGTACAGGCAGGGTGGAGAAGAGTGTCAGGAGTGATTTGTGACAGACTAGTACCAATAAGAGTGAAAGGGAAGGTCTACAAGAGGGTAGTGAGACCAGCTATGTTATATGGGTTGGAGACAGTGGCATTGACAAAAAGGCAGGAGATAGAGCTGGATGTAGCAGAGTTAAAGATGTTAAGATTTTCACTGGGTGTGATGAGAGTGGTGGGTGTGATGAGAGTGGACAGGATTAGGAATAAGTATAATAGAGGTCAAGCCAGGTTGGAAGGTTTGGAGACAAAGCCAGAGAGGCAAGATTACGTTGGTTTGGACCTGTGCTGAGGAGGGACGCTGAGTATATTGGGAAAAAGATGCTAAGGATGAAGCTACCAGGTAACAGGAAAAGAGGAAGGCCTAAGATAAGGTTTATGGATGTGGTGAGAGGACATGCAGAAGAAATGGAAACAGATGATCTGCTGTGGCGACCCGTAAAGGGAACAGCTGAAAGAAGATGATGATGATGACGCACACAAAAACACACACAATAATGTCCTCATTAAAAACACAGGAAGCTTGCTAATGAAAAACATAACCTGCATTATACAATCCTCTGGAAAGCCAGATTGCTACAACCTTAACTAACACTTTCCAGGTTACAGATCCATCTTTAATGACTGATCAGGAAGTAGATTTGGAGGTGGTACTCCAACTGGCTAGATGAAAAACTGCAAACAGACAAATACTAGCAGTTTACTTAACCCCAGGCATCAAATTTACCACAGCTCAAACAGTTTAACACATATGGCAGCTCATAAAAACCATTAAAATCAATGTCTTAAGTGATTTTCAACTTCTTTAGATCCTCCTACACAGATTCTGTAGACTATTTATTTATTGACATCTGTTAACCAAGTAGTGTCCGACTGGGTCAAGAGCCCGCTTTCAGTGGAGACTTGGGGAGAAAAGCTCCACAAACTAATGATAAAAATTAATAAACTCCAATAAGTAATTGTAATAGTAATGATACAGTACAAACAGTAAGTTTAAAATCATCTGTAATAATTTTGGTTTGAATTTAACAATTTTAAGCTAAGAAATGCAACAAATATAATGTAGTGATGTGCAGTTAGAGAAAAGTTGAAAGGTTAGGACATGAAAACAAAATTCAAGTGGCATTCACATTGCTAATTACAGAGATTATTGATCAGTTGAGTATTTGAAAGTGTCTACTTATGCTACTGCCCCAAAGTTTAAAGAAAAAAAAAAAAACTTATTAAGGAGGGTAGTGGGATGAGGAGATGGGGAGATAGGAGGGAGGGAGATTAACCAGGAACAGTACAGGGGCAGATTCAGGTGGTTTTGACTTATTCTATTTGTGTTTCACAACGTAGAATAGTTGGGGCATATTTGTATGTGTCTGGGGAGAGCATTCCAGGCCTTGGCAACTTAGTTTGAAAACAGGGAGTCACCATGGTAGTTGTTCGACTGGGTTACTTTTAGCTATAGTTTGTCCGAATACCTACAACACCTGGTATTGACATGAGTTTAGACCGGGGAGGAATGAGCAGAGCAGTGTCTGGGGTTGTGAATGATTTTGTGGGTGAAAATAAGTTGGTTTAATGTCATCAGGTTGGGGAGTTCTAGCCAGTTTAGTCGTTGGAGAACAGTACAATGAGGAGTTTTATGGGGCAGGTTGCAGGCAAATTTTGCTATTTCATTATAGCAGGAATCTAGATTGTTTAGGTCTGCCATGCGCAAGTTTGTAAAAATGTGCGAGCAGTAGAGAAGGGTAGATAGAAGTTGAGATCTAGCTGTGGCTAGTCTGGCTTGGTGTGTTAGGAAAGGTCTAGCCCTGTAGAGAGAGCCGAGTTTGGCATGGACTTTTTGATTGTTTGGGAAATATTCAAATCAAATGTCAGCCCATCAGCTATAGTTACATCTAGGAGTTTGATGTGATTTGTAGGCTCTTGGGCTCTATTTTAGTACCATTTGTGGACTGAATATAGGGTGAAGGAGAGTGGGGCTTGGTAAGTCTGCTTGAGAAGTGCATTAGCTTAGTCTCATTCGGGTTTAGGATGAGTTAGTGGTTAGACAGATGAGACTATTTCCTGGAATGCTTTTTGAGTCCTATGTTGAAGTTCTAGGTGGGTGGGGGCAGAGCAGATCAGAGATGAATCGTCTGCATATTGTACAGTTGCTGCCACGTGGATAGCAGTATTTAGATTATTGATAAATATGATGAAGAGGAGGGGTCCAAGCATGGACCCTTGGGGTACACCAGTGGAAACTGACAGAGGAGAGAGAGAGTATTCTCCCATTTGGTGACCTGTTTACGGTTAGGTAGCTGAGAAACCATGTCAGTGCCGACGAACTGAGATTGTGAGTGGCAAGCTTGTTAAGTAGGAGTTGATGGGAAACCGTGTCAAATGCTTATAACATGTCAAGGAAAATAGCTGAGACTAATAGACCACTGTTTAAGGTGATGAATAGTGTCAGTAAATGATATTAAAGCTGTATTAGTACTATGTTTAGGTCTAAATCTGTGCTGGGTGTGGTACAGTAGGTTATTGAAGGTAAGGTGAGTTAGGAGTTATTGGTGAATTCATTTTTCAAGTATTTTGGCTATGGGAGGGAGGATGGCAACAGGTCTGTAGTTGGAAATATCAGCAGAGGGACCATCCTCGTGGAGGGGAATGATGTGAGAGAATTTCCAGAGGTGTGGAACATATTGCTCACAGATGGAGATGGGATAAGTGAAAGTTGTACCTGCTATTTAAGAATTAATTTTCAGTTGGTCAGCAGCTAGGCAGCAGGGTTTCAGTTTGGTGAGCAGTTTTTTTATGTATGCAGTTTGGACTGGTTTGAAGAAAAAAAAAAAAAAATTCAGTGGTTGTAGAGGAGGTGGAGGGGACTATGAGTAGTAGATTTTGATGGTTGTCTAGGAGGGAGGTGACAGAATTAATAAAATGTGAATGGAATTGATTTGCTAAAGGTTCAGAGGAGTTGGATGTGGAGGCGGTGGAGGTAGTTTATGGATTGCCAAAACATTTGTGGGTTGTTCAGGTATTTTTGCTGGGAGGTTTGAAGTGGCGGATTTAGGCCTGGCCACAGGGGCACACGCTGCCCCCTTTTTAAAGCCGATGATACAGAAATGAAGTTCATTCTAAACAAGGGACTGGTTAGCGGTTGCATGATGTGGTCTTGGTGGCAAGGAAATTGGCAGGCATACGCTATGTACATTATAACGTACACTACGGCCAGCCGTAAAGTAGTAAAAAACATCCCTCATTGGCTCATTTCGTGTTTAAGGTCACATCATGGTGCTACTCATTTCTGCACTTGCAGGGAGGGGTGATGACTGATCCAGTCTAATTACTGGCTGCAGGTGTATTTGGCGGGCTGCTTAATTCCCGTTAAATACAGCTGCAGTCAAACCCCTTTTATTTTTCTTTCTCTCGATGGAGCTGCTGAGTGACCGTTTTTCTTTTCTGTTTCTGTTGCCTTTTTAATTCAAGGTTCTTCTGCAAGGGGGTCGGACCGATCTGTTTAACTTTTGTGTTGTGCAATGTGACCAGTGCGGTAGACACACACACTGGCCTGGATCATTTATTCCTGAAGTGATCCTGAGGCAGTTTTAGGACCAAAACTGAAACAAAATACTACAGATCCCATATACTATAGCTTCAGTTACAAAGTGCATGCTCAGGTCTTTTTAAAATCAGATCATACTTAAGTCATTTTACCATTAGGAAAGGCGAGGTGGCAGATCCTACAGAGTTGGCTCCTTCTTTTATCCACCCTTCCTGTTGCCTGGGTAAGTACTAGGCCCTCATTTAAAGTCCAACTTCAGGCACTTATTGTGACTGTGGTCTAGCTTATGGATTGTAGACTTCTAAGTACAATTACTAGTAACATTGATTTAAGCACCATGAACTATAATTTATGAAGTTAAGCATTTCATTATTCTGCTTTATCTGGATACTTAAAGTAAGCACTGACTCTCACACGAGACTAATATGCCACAATGTTTTGGGAATTCAGTTATTGTAAAAAGCAAAACATAATACTCCTCTTTTACCTGGATTTTTCAAACTCAGATCAGTAACATCCTACAGAGTAACCCTCTTGCCATGTAGCTACAGGCAGTCTATAAAGGAAACCTGTTACTCTGCAGATGTAGATATCCCAACTGTGACCCTGTAAGACATCCTCACTCTTCAATGTCATTCTTTTCCTTATACTGATACTAAGTCACTGCTGCCAGTTTATTTCAGTACTAGACAGTAAAACTGGTTACCGTTTATTGACCAATAATGTTGGTTAAGTAGTTTCTCTCTGTTTCCATACCTTGCACTCCCCCATACAGTAAGAAAGCTTGTGTTTGATGTTTCACTGCCCCCACCAACACCCCTCACACACACACACACACATACACAGTGAAGCAGCACTACTATGACATCTGTTCTAGCTACAACTGGCTCCATAAAACTGTTTCTGAGTGGAGAGCCACCGAGGAGTGTAACCCCACATTACTGTGGTTTTTTTTTTTGTTAGTTTGCTTGTTTTGGAGGGTTCATTTAACTTAACCCAACCCCAGTGTTGAAGAAAATCATTAACCCTAAGACAAGATTAGCTACAGTCTCTATTTTAGCACCCCCCTCACAAGCCCTGCTCTAATCTACCTAGTGTCGGATTTGTAAAATTTAGGAGCTCTGGTTGCTACTGTCTGGACAATGGAAAATAGTAAAGAGGTAATGATACAGAAGCAGGGATTTGTTATTGTTGTGTTAAGGAATGAAGGCATAAATCTGCAGCATTTATTCTCTGTAGTGTCTGTAGTTTATACCCACAGAGCAGCTTTGAAGAAAATCATTAACCCTAAGACAAGATTAGCTACAGTCTCTATTTTAGCACCCCCCTCACAAGCCCTGCTCTAATCTACCTAGTGTCTGATTTGTAAAATTTAGGAGCTCTGGTTGCTACTGTCTGGACAATGGAAAATAGTAAAGAGGTAATGATACAGAAGCAGGGATTTGTTATTGTTGTGTTAAGGAATGAAGGCATAAATCTGCAGCATTTATTCTCTGTAGTGTCTGTAGTTTAGGGAACGGTGAAGGTACCCACAGAGCATCTTAGAATTCAGCTTTGAAACCAACTGTCTAATAGCCTTCATGTTGGAAAGCACAGTGCTCTGATTTGGAATCAAGCATAAAGTTTAGTTTATGTATTTTCTAAAGGATATAAAGCTAAAACTGGAATATATGTCATAGTGAATTCAGTCTTTAAGAATTTAATTGCCAAAAAGCCATGAAATTAATGAAGAACCAATGAAAAATGAGGCAAAAAATCTGAATATTCTGCCAAGATCTGTGGACAGGTGAGAGGTACAGATCCCTCCCTAATCATATGCAAGTGTTGATAAATATATTAAAAATTAACCTTTTGAGATTTGAGAGACCTAACCTGAAAGACGAATATTTAACATAGCACATGGTGATTGCAAGTGTAAATTCATTTAGGAACCTGGCTATATGGGTAGATCCACCTTCGAGTTTTTGTTGCTTGATAGTGATAACTATAGGTTATATAAAAAGATTTAGAAAGTCCAGAAAATCAGAAATGAAGCCATTGCTTGTTAGTTACATTAGACCCACACTCAAGTTTGAAATAACAATATGGAAACCTTATAAGAAAACAAACATGACTGTACTGGAAACAGTACAGTGGAAATATACTTAGGGCATCCATGGATGTGAAAGTTTAAGTTATTATGAAAGACTAAAATATCTGAACTTGTACATGGTCTCATATAGATATCTAAGAGACCACCTTACTCAGGTATATGGGGAATTTAGAGACAACTGCATTTGGGGTAATCAAAAAGTACAGTATCATCATGCAACCAGTGTTGAAGATTCTGTAGGAATTAGAAGTCTATTAATTGGTTCTCCGAGAGAGCATCTGATGCATGGAATAGACTACCAAATTACATTAATGTAAGCACTAAAAGCTTGGACACTTACTAAGGGAATAACTGTTTTAGTATTGGCAGGCTAGAAGGGCATTATTGCTCGTGTTTGAAATATTTGTAAGTGAATTTTTCACTCTTTTGAATATTTCAGCTTATGCAATATGAAGTGAATAAAAATGTTGTACTAATATATTTAATATCATAGGATGTCACCATATGTTTAATCACTTGCCATCCTACATTAGTAGCACTGTAGCCTCACAGTAAGATGTTGTCCTGTTCGATTCTCAGCTAGAGCGTCTTCCGTGTGGAGACATGCGTGAATGGGCATACCTTCACTGAAGGTTGTGCGTCAGGGCCAGCAACTCGGCACGTAAAAATCTACTGCCAATCATTAGCGGACCGGAGTTCCGCTGTGGCGACCCCTAACCGGGAAAAGCCAAAAGACACAACAACAACATCCTACATTAAGTATACTGCAGAGTTGAAATACCTGGTGATCAGGCTGCATTATACTAGTCAATGTTTATAATGTCAGTGGCACCACAGGCAGCATCCTTCCCTTTGAAGCAGAAGGCTGTGGGTTCTATTCCCACATCAGATAGACCGATTACTGACACTGCAGTGCAGCATAATGGGGGTACTGCACTCCGGAGTGTGCTGCCCTTCAGATGAGATGTTAAACCGAGGCCCCATCTACTTGAGTTGGTGGTAGTTCTGGTGGATGTAAAAGATCCCTTGGCAAGGCAACTATTAAAGCATAGGTGAAGTTCCCTGATGCCCTGAAACCAATCGTACTGTATTAGAGAAGTACCTCGCAGGCTGGTCTATGCAGAAGTGGGTATAGCCTCAGTAACTGACAGGTGAAACAAGTGTGTTGTGGTATGGAAAAGACTGCACATCCCTGAAAGTTAAATATACTAACTCTGAGATTACACCACCTCAAGGAAAAGGGCAAAACTATGAATAGACAATGAATAATCATGCCACCATCATTATGAATATTACTTTACTTTCTTTCACTGAAAGTTGGACAGTGGGCAGAGTTTGGGTGGGATTTGCTACTGCGCATTCTGCAAATCCCAAAACTAATCTAAAACAGGCACAAAATAAAAAAAATAGGACCTCCTTTGAATTAAAAACATCATTTAATTAGATACTGAGTTCTTACATCTTAACATAGGTTTAAAAAAAGACTTGGCCAAACTTCCCATAGTAGTAGACTTCGCCAAACTTCCCATAGTATTATAAATACCACCTCAGCTCTCCCCTGATGTGGCTATCAGCCTAATGGAACTAACCCAATCAAAGGGTAAAAAAAAAAAATCTTCAGAAAAGTGGCATGCCCACTGCCTAGGGACTGCATTATACTCCTCAATAAAGAGAAAGGCAAAGCCTAAAATCAGGGGCAGATTTTATTTACTGGTCTTATAAACTTAGTTTTTAGGGGGGGGATAAAACAAATTTAATGTTGGCATGTATTTTGGATATGCAGCTTGAAACTGAAATGTTTTATAATAACCATATGAGGAGCAGAGCAAAAATATAATTGGCACTGCATTTCCTGAAGGTTATGTGGGACTGATGCAACAAATTGCTCCAGTGTTACATTTAGCAGAGCAATGCAGTATACATTTCCAGATGGTTATAAAGTCTGAAAAACAAATGTCTGACTGCAGTCTACAATTACTTTCTGGAAAGCGACACAAGTAAAAAGTGATACTATTCAAAACAGGGGCTAGTTGAAAACTTAGTGTTAAAGTTATTTGATGATCTACCATGGATACTTGTTACATTCAATAAGAAGTTTTGCAATAGCCCCTTTCAATATGGGACATAGGACAGCATGATAAACAAAATCAAAATGTTCTTTATAATGAACTTAGACGTTTAAGGTATCATACAGTGGAAAAAATCTAACTTTGCTAGTTTTTCTTGTAGTTTTTTTACTACCATTATGTGACTTTCTTTACTTTTTAGTTTGGATGTTAATTGGGATATTTTGCAGACACCTTAATGGCTATTGATATCAGATGGGTATAAAGACCCTGTATTTGTAAAGTGTAGCCAAATAGCATAATGGTCAACTCCAGATTTCTCAGTCTTTACTATTTGTCATGCCTCACTTTCAATGCATTTTTCAATGAAAACTGTTTAACTACTTGATACTAAGCATCTCCCATCTTGTGTCAGAGCTGCTCCCAAGAAGTCAGCTTTATTTACTTCACGGTCTATGTCTTCAATACATACGCCACATAACATAAGCACTCAGGTCACTCCAGAACAAGTACAAATATGACTCTGTCATTGTCCATGTTGGTGTGAATGACCTGAGCCGTACCTCCCTGGACTACATGAAAAGAGACATGGAGGAGCTCTCTGATCACGTAGCCCAGGCCGGTATGACCCTGACCCGGAGTAGCATCCTGCCCTCACCAAGAATGATACCACGGTATAGAGAAAAATTTATCAATTTCAACAATTGGCTAAACTTCTGGTGTCATTCAAAGGGGATCCAGTGTCTGTCAGCCTGGGATGACATGCTCGACAAGCCACGCTGCTTCGCTAGAGATGGCTTGCACCTGTCACCCTTAGGCTTTAGAATACTGACCAAGGCTCTTGCCACCCCCATAGTGCCTTTTTTAGGCAAGGCTCAAAAGACAAACCCATCACTGTAAATAGCACAAGTAACAAAAAACTGAGGGTAATGCTCTTCAATGCCAGAAGTCTAAACCTCAAAATGCACGCACTCGAGGCACTCCTCAGTATGGGGAAAATTGATATATGTGCGGTAACAGAAACCTGGTTTAAGGCTCCAGAGAGCACCCCAGCACTACCAGGCTACAACTCATACCATACATTACGGCCACAAAACCTGGACTGAAATACAAAAGGTGGGGGAGTATCCATATTCATCAAGGATATCCATACCTCCAAGTTAGTGGCACAGCACGATGCTTCAGAAATCATCCACGTGCAACTAACAATAGGCAAAACTGCTATTCAAATTATAGCTTGCTACCGATCACCCACCATGTCCCAGGACCCACACTCTGCATTCCTGGAAATACTGGGAAACATAAAGGTCCTACCAAACACCCTGATATTGGGTGATTTCAATTACCCAAACATTAATTGGGAGAACTACTCAAGTACAAACTCCCTTGCCCAACATTTCCTAGAATTTATAAACTCAAACGCCCTGGAACAACTGGTAAACACCCCCACCAGAGATGACAACATATTGAACCTGGTCATCACCAACATGGGCGACCGGGTGTTCCATACCGGAGGTCAACCCCTCACTGGTTAGATCCGACCATAAACTAATCACTCTGGATATCCACATTCTGCCACCACCCCCAGTCAAAGAAACCTCGGTGAAAAACTTTTCAAAAGCAAACTTCACGTTACTTAAGACCGAGATGGGAAGTTTCAAAGCCCCATGCTAAAGGATAATGCTGTCCAAGCTGCAAAATCATTTACTAATGCACTCTACAGGCACCTACAAGAATGCATGGATCATGCTATCCCAAACAAAACCAAGACTCACTCCTCCAAGAAAAGGAAACCAGTCTGGTGGACCCCTGCCATAAACAAACTATACAATAGAAGGAGGAAACTAGTACAGAAAAGAGTAAAATACCAAGAAGGGAAGACATCCCTGATCAGTATCAGCAAGAAACTACGTTCCCTCATAAAATCATCCAAGGCTAGCTTCGAAAGAAAAATTGCCATGTACTCCAAAGATAACCACAAGGCATTCTTTAGCTATGTCAAGAATCTAAGTGGCAATTCTCAGATCTGCTCGGAGTTAGTGCAGAATGGCACAAAATACACTGAACCGACCGATATAGCCAACATCCTGGCATACAGGTTCAGTGCAAACTTCACCCACCTCTCACCCCCAAAAGGTGCCCATAACTATACCAGAAGAATGTAGTTCCCCTCAAATCACAGACACTCAGGTTAAAACAGCCCTCTCCAAAGCCAAAAACACAGCATCAATGGGACCGGACGGTGTCCCAGGCTGCATCCTACATGAGCTCAAAGATGAGCTAACCCCCTCACCTAAACACACTGTTTAAACTCATCCTCTCCACAGGCTATATGCCCACAGAGTGGCACACAGCATCAGCTATTCCACTCCACAAAGGTGGAGCCACAACAGACCCTGGGAGCTATCGCCCTATAAGCCTGACTAGCTTGGTCTACAAACTATGGAGCGCATCATCATGGATCTCATTAACAGAGACACTGGAAACCTCCAAACACTGGACCCTACCCAGTTCGGCTTTGTTAAGGGCAGATCATGCCCCCTAAAACTGGTAGACTTCTTTGAGACGCTTACCAAGGCTATAGACGAGGGAAAGGTGGTCCACACAACCTACCTAGACCTTGCAAAGGCCTTTGACACTATTCCCCACTCGGGTATTATAGACAAGCTCACCAGCCCGAACATAAACCCCTACATCACGAGATGGGTTGCTAACTGGCTCATGGACAGAACCCACATGGTAAGAGTTGCGGGAGCTAGATCTGACTCTAAACCAGTTATAAGTGGCATTCCCCAGGACTCAGTCCTAGGACCCCTCCTGTTCAGCATATACTTCTCAGAGGTACACGCAAGCATAGGAGGACTATGGCTGACCAAGTTCGCAGACGATTGCAAAATAGGTGCTATAATTGACTCTCCGGCTGACACAGACATCTTCCAAAATGGTCTCACTGAGACAGATACCTGGTGTCAAAACCATGGCCTCAAGCTAAATGCCAAAAGGTGCACAGTCATCCCCTTTGGAAAAAACAAGCTACCCACAAACTACCATATTGGTGGTAGCCCCCTAAATACAGAAGACATAATAAGGGATCTGGGGATCTAAGTAGATAGTAACCTCTCCTTTGATAATCAGATTGCCAAAGTGGTTAGAAAATCCTTCTATGTGGCCCACCTAATCACAAAAAGGTTTGTATCCAGATTGAAAGAGGTCATTGGGCCCCTCTACGCATCACTCATCAGACCCTTCATAGAGTACAATGCCCCATTTGGGATGTACCTTACAAAATAACTGGAAAGACCACAGAAGTACCACACCAAGAGGATCACTGGCCTCAAGCAGATGCCCTATGCAGCTCTACTGAAGAAACTCCAGCTGTACTCGGTTGCATATCGCCTACTCAGAGGTGATCTCTGCCCGACATACAAGGCCATGTCCAACCCAGAATTGATGGACATGCTCCACCTAAAGAAAAAACATATCCCCTCGAGCCACATGCTCCAGGAATCTAAACCTCACCACAACAATAAATAGGACGTGCTGGAGGGATAGATTCCTGTCCCAGAGACTTCCCATGCTCTGGAACAAGATTCCAATCTACATTAGACAGAGCTCTTCACTAACCCTCTTCAAGAGAAACCTTGACGAGTAGATGGGAAACAAAGTTTACCCCAGGGATCACTTCAATGTCTCTGCTGGACAGAGGCACAGGGAACTTATCTAAGGGGGTGGCGAAAGCCAACACATTACGGCTAGGCTTATAAATGCCTTCGGGCAGATAGCCTAGTACCTACCTATGAACTTCCCTGCACCACTGTCTTACTGTATTCAGTGGGCAATAAAATCTTCAATCAACTTTCCATATCATGCATGATGAATGTCTGATTTAGTATCTGCATCAACATACAGATGTTCTGCCATTTACTCAAACTAAATGGAATATCACGTGCCAATGATGGCAACAGTTCTCATGTTGCAACGTGATGGCTTGTTCAGCAAATATACAACTACATTTGTAAAGCTTCATAGCAATTGTGAAGATATGGTACATTTGACTATCCTAATTATAGGTGTATAGGTTGTTAGCCTTAATGCTAAGGTCAAGAATCTCAGCCCTGTCACCAAATACTGGTGGGGTATTAATGTCACCATTAAGTAAACTTCCCCCATTTTGGCACGAGTGAAAGTTTGTGGTCTTCCACTCAGTAGTTCCGATTGGTTTTAACGGTTGCTGTGGAATTTCTCTGCTTAATATATAAAGGCTGCCTATTCTGGAAATGGAGGTACACAGGTTTACATACCAATCATGCTGTTTGGTGCGTTTGATATTCTAATATAGGTTTAAGTCTCCAACATTGGCGTTTGCTTTAAAATGACTATTTAGGGTGGATAAGGTCTTGGAATACTGGGTTGTTCATAAGCAAGAATCACCCCTGAGGAGTCTTTGTGAAATAAAGTGTATGGACTTAGCTTTCACTCGGTCTAGTGAGGAAATTTGGTTGCATTTTAAGAATGTTTAATTGTTTAGTGAGGTACATGCTGAATCAGGCATTATATTCAATGATGACCCTAATAAGGAAGGAATCATTAGACTATGGTGGGACAATACAAAGGATATGTTTATAACTAAAGCATTTTCTAACCACCAGAGGCAAGGAGGTCAGTAAAGAGTCTGTTATCAATATATCCAGCAAAGTTTCTGACTGGCCCAGATTTAAGAGGATTAATATGGGTTTTGTACATTGCCAACAGGGTCTGTGAAATATTTTAACAAAGCATCCTGTGTATTTAAAGCATACATTGCTAAAATTTTTTATTTGTGAAATCATAATTAGGATGTGCTATTATTCGCATAATGGCTAGATTAGTGATTATTTGACTTGCAAATCTGAACACCCTGAAAAGATGAAAAGGTAGACACTGAAGGTTTTTAGGTCAAACACAGTCTCAAATTCAAGATGAAACTACAACAACATTGCTAAGAAAAGCTCAGCAAGTACATAGTCAGGAAATATTTATATGGAAATATATATTTTAGTAATGTCTATAAGATTCATACAATTACTAAACTGAGTATTTGCTTTTTGGGATTTTTTCATAACATCTACTTAATTGTGTTACTTTTACTTAACTGAATTTCACTATTTCGACATACATCATTATTAATTTACCAAAAAATGACTTGAATTTACTACGGTATTTGTTGTGGCCAATATCCCCTTCAGTGGGACGGTTTCCTAGGTTACAACAATGCACATGCCAGCTATGCCATGTAAAGGGACTGTGACTTGCCACGGGCATCCAAGCATCTCTTTCAGGCATATGTTGAAAAAACAACTTGCACTGCTATGTGCTGCATGGGAATTACCAGTTTCTATTACTTTTTGGAATGTACCTCACAAGACATCTGCAGCAGCTGGAAAGGCCACAGAAGTACCTCACAAAGAGGATTACTGGCCTCAAACAAATGCCCTACACTGACCACCTCAAAAAAACTCCAGCTTTACTCCGTAGCCATATCGCCTACTCCGAGGTGATCTGTGCCTAACCTATAAAGCTATGTCAAACCCAGAGTTGTTGGACATGCTACACCTAAAGAAATCCCAATCCCTCAGAGCTACACGCTCTAGGGACCTAAACCTTGTCACCACAATAAACAGGACACGCTGGAGGAATAGATTCCTGTCCCAGAGACTTCCTATACTCTGGAATAAGCTACCCATCTATGTCAAGTAAAGTTCTTCATTAGCACTCTTCAAAAAAAATCTTGATGAGTGGATGGGAAATAGGAAATACACCCCAGGGATCACTTCTGTGTCTCTGCTGGACAGTGGCACAGGAAAATAACTTTCGTGGGTGGCGTAAGCTATGGAACCTTGCTGGCTAGGCTTACATAGGCCCTTTAGGCCGATAGCCTAGTACTTACCCATGAACCTACTACCACATCCACAGCAAAATATGCAACTGAACGTCTATTGCTGTCTTTTTATACATAATATCAGATCATATGGTGATCTTTCCACATTCCCCAAACCCAGTGTCCCACTTTCCTGCTCCCACCCCAGTAGTCAACTAACCAGACTGCGCACCCCCTCCCCCCTTTTACAGATTCCTGGATCCGCCACTGGTTTGGATGTCGACCTTTTTGTCATTATGTATTCTTTTTTTTGGTTTGTTTCTTAGTTGCTGATAAGAGGCAAGGACTAACTTACAGACTACAGCTTAATTCAATTAAATTAGAGAACTAACCAAAACCACTACCACAGAAATGCAGGCATCAATAATCACTAAACGTTAAGGCCACTACAGAATCCTTCCAAAAATTCAGAATGCAGCATAAGAAATACCTTTTTAAACATGCTAAACGCAAATGCTTCCTGAAAAATAATGCAATGTGAAGCTTAATCTCAAAGTACATTTCCTTTACATATTTACTATAACATATAAACTAAGAGATACAGCTCCAAACCTAATTCATCTTCACTATGTTTGCCTCACTAGGATCCCCCCACCCCCCGCCAATTCCTCCTGATTCTCCTTCCATTCTGCCTAACCAGCTTCAATCAAACTCCCTCTCCTCCTCCTCCTCTTGACAGTCTTTTCACTTTCTGAACTATCCGGTAAATTGCAGGCAGTCTATATCTTGTAAATTCTCTATATATTGTGTATTTATAAGCCAGCTCCTTACTCATATGACAGTTTAAAACCATGTTATGCATAGGATTCTAATTAGCTTGCTTATTGTTAAATATGGGAATGTATGACTAAAACCTGCTTACTGTTGATTGTCAAGTACGATTACTCTCTAGTTTGTAACCCTGGGCTAAGCCTGAATTTGTAATCTTTGGCTGAACCGAAATCTGTGTTCCACCCAAGTTAAAGAAAAATACCAGATATGACGTTTTAACAGGGAAAAACACTCCTTTTCTTGACATTCTAATAAAATTACTAAACAAATTCACTAAGGCAGGCATCCTACCTCTATCCTTGAGTGACCACTGCCACATAACATGAAGTACCCCTAGCTCTATCCTTGGGTGAGCCCTGCTACATAACATGAAGTATCCAATACCCCCACTAAAAGAAAGAAAATCTTTGCATTAAAATTAGAACTCAAACTGTCTTATAACCCTAACCATTGATGACCGACTGCACATTTAAATACCACCACAACAGATACATGAACATATACACATACACATTCCTACATCTACAGAAGAAATAACTTCTCCAAACCAAATAGACTTCTTAAAAATAAACAAAATGAATGTCTCACTAAGGAACTAAACAAAATGAATGTCTCACTAAGGAACTAAAAGCTCCCTACAATGTTAGGGAGGAAGCCTCGTGTCAGCAAAACCTTTTCCCATGTGCGGATAAAGACAAATTCCTTCTCATAAGAAATCTAGCTAAAAAGCCACCAGAAGGCACAAAATTATCTACCTCAAGACAGCCCAAACTTCTCACCAAAATAAGAAATAAAGCATTTCTGGAACCTTATCAGTTATTACAGGCTACTTGCATTCTATACAGCCACTTAAGGAAGACAAGATTACTACCTATTCTGGCAATCTCACTCCTTTAAACTTATTCAATGAATTTTCTACACTCCCACCTACCCAAATGACCCTCTCCACAGGGAAGCACTTCTATATATCCCCACTCTACTTCAAAACAGTTAAAAGAAGAGTTATTGAAAAAGCTCATTAGCCAAATTCTCTCCGATACACCATAAAGGTGAGGATGACATGCTGCTTTGGTTTTCAGCACATTCCTGCCACCCTAATTCATCTTCACCATGTCTGCCTCACTAAAAATGCTACAGGGTGTAATCCAGCTAATCCCTAAACTCACCAACCCAGCTACTGCAAAAAAAAAAAAATATATATATATATATAGCAAATCAAAATCCACACTACCCACCCTTGATAAGACCCCCCACCTTTCTACATGCCCCAGCTGTTAGCATTCCACTGCACCATTTATCCAGAAGAACCTAGCAAATCTGCTGGGCATCGTCTGTACTCGTACAAGGTTGCCAAGGCCTGGAACTCCTTACCTGCATCCATCAGCTCTATACCCACCCTCCCACCTTTCAAAACCATTCTGAAAAGACTTCCTAGCTAAAATCTGGCTCTGTTTTTGCTGAAAACCAGGATAACCTATATCCCTAAATGTGAACAACTGCCTTCTTATTCCTTATACCTCCTTGCTCTCCCTTCACCTACTTCCTTATTGCTATCTAATTCTCTTTTCTGACTATCTCTAAAATATACCATAAGCCTGTTTTTCCTTCACTTCATATTGCAATTCCTATTTGTACTACTCTAACTTACCTTTAATTTCTCTACAAATTGTCTAAAACTTCTCTAAATATTAAATTATTGCCATATACTGCATATCAATTCTTAACCAATTTTGTTATATTATGTTTAATTTGTTAAAATTATTTAAACTGCAGATGTTTTTGTTTAATTTTTGAAGATTGTAAAATTATTGTTCTTAAAATGTTCTGTAATAATTTGGAGCTTTTCCTCCCAGGGCCTCCATGGCTAGGCTTGAACAGGCCCTAGGGCCAATAGCCTAGTACTTACCTATGAACCTATGAAAAACGTCCTTTTACCCAGTCGGACTTTCCCAGTAATCAAATATCAATAAATAAACAGACAAATAAAGTGTCCCTACTATTCCCCAGAAGCTAGGACTGCACCATTTTTTTTAAAAAGTAATCTAACTTTGGCTTCACTAAATCTACAGTATCAACTCACCAAATAAGCATAGAGTTCGGTCAAGAAGCAGCACTATATCAGCCCTTTTACACCCTCTGTCAGATGATACCCTTCAAAATAGCCTTTTGAAAAACTCAGTTTCCTTTGATCTAACAAAGGCCTTTGACCAAAAATATTGCAATCTCTTGCTCAGCTACCTAGTCGAAGCAGAATAAGATGCACTATCTTAATTCACAAACTTCTGAAGCAAAATATATACTCGACTACAAGTCGACCAGATTGAAAATAAACAACCTTCCATTTTGGATTAAAAATGTTCCTGTTTCAAGCATTTTGGAAGAAATACTTTCAACAGCGATTATTTACAGGTGGGGAATGGGACCAGATTTGCAATAGTAAGGATGTGTTGGGAAAGAATATTTGGAAAGGAAGATGTGAACGTACCTAACAGAAACTCAAGACAGAATTTACGTACTTCAAGGTACAATAACTGGACTAGACAAAAAATTACATTTCACATGAGCGCATAGATTTTTAATCAAAAGCTATGAAACACATCCAATAACCATTTAAGATCATGCACCAATAAAAAGACTAAAATAAAAGATGCAGGGTAGTGGAAATGATTCAAGAGTTATTAGGGAAGATATACATTTCTTCAGAAGGAACAGCTAGTGTGGGATAAAATGAAAAATAGGTTTAAAATGTGGCAGAAATAAGACACAAAGATACGAGACAGTAATAAGAATTATTTAGAGCAGTTGTCAAAGGTTAAAGTATTGCAGAAGAAGATGAAAAAGTGTTGGGGGGTATATGGATAATATGCAGAAGTTTAGAAAGGTTGCTGCTAAGCAAATATTTTTTGAAAACTTCAGGAGGACAAGAGCTCATACAAGAACACCATAGCCAACAGAAAGTAGAAAGGACTGTGGCTAAACTTAGGCAGCCACATGAAAACTAACCAAAAAGTAACCAAAAACACATCAAAATCCACCAGAGTGAACAAAGAACAAAAATCCTAAAAACAAGAATGCTATGCAACAAACACCACAGTACGAAGCAGAACCGATATAGACCAGATGACTTCAAAAAAATGTATCATGGCTATAACAACAGTTAAAGCACTTTCATCCTCAAAAAGATAGGACTTCACCAGAACAAAATCAGCAAAAATACTCCATCACAACCTAAATGTACCCATGTGTAACTGATGTTATGCACCAGTAAATCTTATAAAATAAGAAGCAACTAGCATTTGTACATGTAATATATATTTATTATACACACACACATATAAACATATGGATCTATATTATAATACTGAAAAAATCCCTAAAAATGTTATTGAGGGGGCACCCCTCTCCCTTTACTTATATATACCAACTCCATGATTGCACAACAATGGAGACAAGAAAAAGAAAAACCATCACACACAATGAAACAGTGCTTAAGAGCAAATACAGCCATCTACAGATCTGGGGATGCAAGATGATGTTGACCACCGTAATTCACACACACTGCTCAAGACTCACTTCCCTAATAATGCCTATGATAAGAAATGACACCACTGCAAATATTCTACACAATTCTATACAGTGCTACACTTTTCAGTGTTTTGAGTTTTTGGTGAAATGAGTTTGACCCAATTTCAGCATTATGTGTTACATTAGGGACATATGCAATATAAAAAATAAATAATAATAATACCTCTTAAACATCATAAAATAGGGTCTATATTAAATCAGCGAACACTGATTTATCAACCCCATGTAAGTGAAAGCTTACAATCCCGAACACTTAGAACAACTATTTTTTTTTCCAGGGGAAAAAAAAAACTTTAAAACATTACATAAAGTGGGGGGCTTCGCCCCCAACACCCCCCCTACTTAAATACACCAACTCCGAGATTGCACTACAGTAACGAAAACAGCAAAATAACGAAGGCGGCCAGGTGATTTCTTTCCCAGGGAAAGAATTTGCTTATATGCCGTTTCGTGCTTTCAAGTTCGATCAACACGTGTCTTTGATCATATAATAGGGAACCATAAAATAAACCATTGTAAACCTATAAATTTGATGACCTCATCTTTAATACACAGTTATTTACATTTTTTATTTATTGTCATTTGTTAACCAGGTTTGTCCAACTGAGCCCAAGGCCCATTTTCAGTGGAGACCCAAGGAGAAAAGCTCCAAATACATATACAAGACAAACAAGAAGAAGTTGCAGTAACTACTAAATAGATTAAGAATTACAATAGTATTATAGACAAGAGACATTACTTAAAATAAGATTAACAAAGTAAAAAAAAAAAATAAAAAGTTAATGTTCAAGCTTCAAAGATTTCTAATGGAACTAGCAGCAGAACATCGTCGTGAACGTCGTGAATAGGTCGTGAACAGGAATATTTACAGGAGCAGAACGTAAAGGTTTAAAAAAGAAAATTAAATGTACAAGCTTCAAACATTTCTAGTGCACTAGCAGCAGATATAGGTCGTGAACAGGAATATTTACAGGAGCAGAACATAAAGGTTTTAAAAAGAGTGTAAGAGGAGAAAAAAAAATTCAAATGAGCAGAAGTAGAATATAGGAGGAAATCAGTCAAAAATTAGGTAGAGGCTTGGCAAGGGCAGGACCAGGTTTTAAGATACTGTTTGAGTTCTTGTTTGAAGTGGAGCTTATAAGGGATGCTTCTTATTTTCACTGGAAGGGAATTCCAGGTGTGAGCTACAGAGTACTTATATAGGGACTTGCCAATATATTTAGATGGCTTATAAATGTCTAGAAGGTGTATGTCAGGTGTAAGAAGTTAACAGCAAGGGTTGTAGAGGGACACAATGTTAGATATCGAGGGACAGGAAGTGGGATTACAAAGTAGTGAGTGTGTGATATGCAGTTGAGAAAGACAGTTGTTTAGGGAATTCAGGCCATTGTAATGATTTAAGGGCAAGGCAGTGGTGGGATCTGTTAGGTAGATTGGGGGCGAATCTAGCTATTTTATTGCATGTTTGCTTTAGTTTAGAGAGAAGTAAAGACTGAAGGTCAGTAAAAACTAGAGCAGCATACAGGAGACAGGGTAATAAGAAAGAGGGCCAAGAAGGGTTTGGAGGAAGGTGGGAGCAGTTTGTGATTCCGGTACAGGAGATAGAGTTTCTTGTGTTTTTTTTTTTTTTTTTTTTTATGGAACAAAGGATATGAATGTCGAATTTTAAATCAACATCAATTGTGACTCCAAGTAATTTTGTAAAGGATTCTGGTCTGATGGTGGTATTGTTCTGGGAGGTAATTGAGAAGGTGGATTTGTGCGGTGCCAGTGTTTTAGGAAGGAAAAGTAGAAGTTTTGTCTTTTTTGGGTTTAAGATTAGTTGACTGTCAGTGAGCCAGGTTTCAGTGGATGGAAAAGTGGTTTGGGTAAGAGCAAGGAGTTCTGGGACGCTGTGGGCAGTGGTAACAAGGGTAGAGTCGTCGCCCTTTGTGAAAAAGGATAGTGTAAAAGGTTTTCCATATGTCTGGGAAAAGAGATTCAGAAATAGAAGGATTAATAAGAATAGGGACAGGGTAAGTGATAGCACTGGCAACAATTTTAAGGAAGTAGGAGGGTAGATTGTCAACAGAGGGAGAGCAGGGCTCAAGTTTACTTAGTTGAGATTTGATAAAGGCAGTGGGAACTGGTTGTAAGGCGAATGTATTAGAGGAAGGAGGACTAGGATGAGAGAGTACAGAGGAGGTGATAGAGGTATTTGGAGTTAGTTTTTGGGTAGTTTCCTTCTGTGGCGGCATTAAGAGGGAATGGGTTGGGGCTAGAAGGATTGCCAGGCTGGAGGATTTTATTTATGCTAGACCAGAATTTTTGGGGGTTGATGTGAGGATTACTTTGACTGGAGGCAAAGAAAGTGTTTTTTTTTTTTTTTTATCTCTGAGAACAAGTTTTTTGCACCAGTTTCTGAATTCCTTGTAGTGCTGGAGTAAGGGAGGAGTTATATTTTTGGCCCAAGTTTTCCAGGCAGCATCTATCTGATGCATAACAGAGCACATTTGCTTAGATAGCCAGAGGGCACATTTAGATTTTACCCTGATTTTCCCGGAAGGTGCCATAAAGTTCAGTACATCTAGAACTAGAGTATTGAAAGAGGTTACTGCATCATTAAGGGGAGGCTTTTGAGAACGGACCAGTTAATATTGGACAATATGGAGATGAATTTGTGAAGACTGAGATGAGTCAGATCACGACATTCTCTGTAAAGGTGTTCTTTGGGAGGGTGCTGGGTGAATCTCTGGATATAAATAGGGGAATGGTCACTAAGGGAGAGTTAGGGAGAACCCCAGGATTAAGACAGAGATAAGGATCAGAAGAAAGGACCCAGTCTATAATGGTTCCTGAAGTAGAGTTTGTATTGTACCTGGTAGGGGAAGATACGAGTTGGTGGAAACCATATAGATTGAGACTATGAGTAGGAGATGGGGAAGAGAGAGTTGTCCAGTCTATGTTTACATCACCAAGTATAATGGTCCTCATTGAGTCCATGTTGTTATGTAGCTTCAGTTCCAATCTACCACTGCACTTTCTTGTATGCCAAAAGTGTTTTCCAGTCACCACCCCTCATACTGGGGTTTCCACCTTTTCCAAAGCACACACTTTGCTGTGTGTCAGGCTAAACCACTCACCATCTTGTTTAGAGATGGAATAAATGTGTTGATAGATCCTTTTACAGGGCAGTTCTCTGTTTTTCCCTATTTAAAATGCCCTACAAGGATAGCACACTGCCAAGTACATCAAACTAGTTTTAAAACAATTATGTTTTCCAGACTTCCACCACCTATTGATAGATTCAAAAATCCTTCCATCCTCATTTTCATCAATGTACAGGCATAGATTACAATGACCGCATTTCTTAGTTTTGAAATTAGTGGAACTGATGATGCCCATGTTGGAGTTCCATCATTTTTTTTAAATTCTGGTGTACTATAAACCACAGGAGGTTTATCCTCCATATAACTGAAAATTGACCATGCTTGAAGAAAATTGCTTTAACGGCATCACTGTCCATGAAATACGGCAAATCAAAAAGTCTCGTACCCAACATATTCTTATTTTCTTCTCCATTTGTGCCATGACATCTAAACCACAATTCAATCTTAGGGGATGGGGAGAAAGAAAAAGACAAATACATCTCAAGGTAAGCAATAACCGGATGCTTGACAACCTTACGGGCTACGTTCTTCCACTCTACTAAAGCAGCAATCAGGGTCAAGCTCCGGAGCACGAATGGCAGGCTAAAGTGAGGTGGATAACAGCTACCTGGGCTGACATACATGATAGCACTGAGCCAAAGTGACTCATTCAAAAGTGGTCAACTTAAGAAAATGAAACTTCAATCTCAATCTCACTACGTACATTTCCATAACAATACCAATGTGGCAGTATATAGCACTTTAGGAAACAAATTCCATGAAACACTCACTTTTAGATATATTACAGTAATATCTACCACACTACTGCATAACTTCTTTGTAAACATCGTGGAAGTTGTTTGACTCAGCAAGAACGAGCTCATGGTGAGCAGAACAAATAGCAGTATGAATCTGTAACGTACACAACAGCATGCTTGTTTTGTGGGACCTAAATATACCATTCTTAACAGAAACATTTCGCCCGTTAGAAAAATGGTATGCTAGAGAACCAACGCGTGGGAATGCGCGATGAGATAGGAAGACAGTGGGAAAGAAAGCTGTTTCCAGTGACCGAATTCCCACTGAAATGCTGACAGGCAATCACTTTCTCATTTGCATTCCTTCAAAGCAAAACAAACTTCAGTTCTCACGCAGATATACACACAACACAGAATGCTGCAAATCATTTATTACTACAGCTCATTTGGCGTAGTGGTATGTTGCTCTGACTGTAGAAACGGGGCAAGTAAATTGCTTCAAGACAGTGTATACCAGTGTCACTGGGGTTACAGGAGGATCCAAACAAACGCAAAATGCTTTTTATAAAGAAGTGTAGCAAAGCTTTCGAAATTAACAAAGTACTCAAACAAACGTTTTTTTTTCTGTTAATCATTTGGGTAAAAGACGCAGTCAATCTAACGTAAACAACGTCTGGTCTCCCTACTTCCCCTACAAAATCTAACTCACTATACCAAAATGCTCATTAACACTTTATCCACCGCTGCCAGAGTTGTGGAAATGAGAATACACACGCACGCATATATACATAAACAAAACGGCATGCAATTCTATAAGCACAGACCTGCAAATACAGCATATCTATTCCTCGAACTTCTGCTACAAATTGAATATGAGCGAAAGTAATGTAACAAAAAGTTAAGTGTATGACACGCATAACTTAAAATATAAAACTACTGTACAAGTTTTACAGAATATGAGGCTGGGAGACTTGCCTTACCAGCTCTTGATAAATCCAAAAGTGTGAAAGAAGAAACTGCCCAATAGTTAATTTAGAACTTGGATAAATGTTTATATCATCCGTACATATTCCACCTGTTCGTCATTTCACCTTGTTTCTGGTTCAGACGTGCGGCACTTAGAAAACCAACCCATTAACTTTTCCAGAAAATATTAAACATTGTTTACCGGGGCCCCGAATAAAGCAAAGGCAACCAAGCCTGTTGGCTGAACTCTAGCTTAGAAGGTGATGACAGCCGCAAAGCTTTTGTTCGCATAGCAACCTTTGCAAGCCGAGATGCTAGATCCGCCCACCTCACGCATGAGGAAATACCGCAAGGATTTCCGGATTGGAATGTCGCTTTTCCAGATCGAGAGTACAAGGCCACCTCCAGCAGGGAGAGGGCTGCGCTCCTCGTGTGTGAGAAGTAACACTGGGAGGGAGCAGCCTGCTGTGGGTGACACTCATTCTAGGTTACATAATCTATACCATCTCGCCGGTCAGTGTTTTGCTCGGTGAGAAGATCAAAGTGTATGCCGTATACTAAACCATATCTACAGCTGAAACCGCAGTAAAATGTGTGCACACCTAACTCTGGTATCCCCTTTATATATATATATATATATATATATATATATATATATATATATATATATATATATATATATATATATTTTGGAGGGAGGGGCGGGGTATTAAACACTGTCTTACTCTTGTTAAACATCATTCAGAACAGGTGAATTGATTGTGGTGCTCCACCAGGTGTGACGTGCAAGACCTCAAAAGAGACATCTGGCAGACGCTTAACTTGGACATCAGCCACTTTAAACTTGAATTAGTGTGCAAGGTAATATGGGACTGAATGAAAGTGCTGTGGTCGCAAGGAAATAGGAAAGGCGGACACTCTCAAAGTGAAGGACAAGGACAAAAAGTAATCGCACACCTGATTCTCTCTTAACGGGAAAACCGTTGTCCTTTTGTTTTTTTGCCTTAGGGGGGATCAAGAACACTAAACCTAAAGTATATTTCAAGGTGGTTCTTTTCACTCAGGAATGTAGACTGACTGTATTTTTAATAAAGCTCCCTCGTGCGCCCCATGTATCACAGTATCGAGGGGGTAACTAACAGTGACAAAAAATGTTGACACTGAAGTTATAGACACGAGTTTTGTCAGAGAATGCTTGTTAATGCAAAGGTTTTTATTTCCAGGTAAAGCAATATTACTTGTTGTCACTGTGTGTGTAGATCTAGGCTCTCTGACTGTATATTTAACGTCTTACCCATGTAAGGGATGATTAACCTTGCAAAGAACCTGCACTTTTTTTTTCAATAATTTTTATTTTCATTTTTATATTTATATAAAACACAATTGTAACTCACCTGCAGGTGTAGCTGAAGTAGATATGGGTTCCTTCCTACCTGACTCTGGTGACACCCTCTTTTTTTAGGCCCAACACCCCAAGCTGGCAAGTGATAACAGATTTTATTCTAGGTGACACTTTAGTTTTAAAAGGCACAACAACAAACAAATTATTTCAACTGTGCACCAGTTAGCAGTAAGGCAGAGTGAGATATGCATGTAATGAAACCATACATTTACCCCCTTCCCCAGAACTCAACAGAAAAGATCTTGACATTCAAGCATGCACACGAAGGCAATATCAATGAGCAGTAAAGCTTTTATAATGCAGCAATACAAAAACGGAAAAAATGCAATATCATTGATGGGAAAAAAAGTTATAATACAGCAGTACAGATATGAAAAAGATGCAATATCATTGAGCAGTAAAGATTCTTCAAGGCAGCAGTACTAACACGAGCAAAATGCAATGTCACTGAACAATGTTGTTGTTGTCTTTCGGCTTTTCCCGGTTAGGGGTCGCCACAGTGGAACTCCAGTCCACTAATGATTGGCAGTAGATTTTCACGAACGCCGAGGTGCCAGCTTGACATTCAACCTTCAACGAAGGCACGCCCATTTACGCATATCTTTCGAATGCCCACCCAACTGAAGATTTATAATGCAACAATACAAATATGACAAAATGCAAAGTTATTTAGCAATAAAGTGTCTTTAATGCAACAGTACTAACAACCTCTGTTCCTTAGATCAATCTAAACAGACTGTGAGACACTCTATTGTACCCTGTTGACTGACCAGTGACTACTTACAGTCCTACTGCCGGCATAATGGGGCCCAAGGTTGGAGCTCATATGGATCCCAGCTATTTGTAATCCAGAAAGTGTTTAGGAGGGAATCCACAATCTTATAAAAGTATAAAAAATGATGACCAAAAGCCTCTCACCACTCAGTCGAGAATATCCCAGTGATCAGGCACCGCAGTTCCTATGAAGAGAAAAATGGAAAATCACCCGCCAGAACTCTGGTAGTCATCTATGGCATCTCTGCACTAGGCCCAAGGGAATTTCTTTTCTTGCTGAATCATATGCAGGTGTGGAACTACTGGTTTCAGAACTTCTCTCCTGAATCCACAAAATACCATCATCCCGAATTTCAGCAAGAGAAAGACACAAACTGCTACCTCACTTCTCTGTCCCGAAACACTAAAAGAAAAAAAATCCAGTCATGCTGCAAGGCCCTTTCCCCTTCAGCTAGTCTTTCAGTCTTCCCTCCTTCAGCTAGTGTTCCACTCTCCTCTCTTTCACTTTTTAAATTGTCTTTTATATTCCTGAAAAGGAGCTCTACTTTGTGGTATAATGGAAGACTGCAGTCTATTTCTTGTACAATGAAATACAGTAGGAACTGCACTCTCCCCCCACTTGAAAATCTTGGGTCCCCCCAAGTCAAAGGTAGATTAGGAGCAAAATATTTACAAGCACTAATGCACCATCAGCTGAATAATATTTTTGCATACCTCCCACCAAGGGCGATCACCATTATGCTCAACTTGGACTGAGGTGTCACCAATGCAGCAGCAGGCATAGGGGTCATGGGCGCAGACTCTCCAATGAGCTGTGGTCACAGGTTCCTGTGTACTGTGTCCCAAACTGTCATATGTAAGTCTCTGAGGGGGCCAAATCAGTCTCTGCAGTTTTGGTTTGGGAGAGACAACTAAGGAATTTTGCTCAGAAGGTTTGTCACTCACAGCACATTCAATGTCCATTTCTTCAGTAGGCATTTTGTCTACTTCTAAGATCACCTCTTGTATAAGTTCACTTTCTTTTTCCATAATGGTATGACTGTCCTCAGCAATATTTTCCGAAGTTTGCATAGCAGGGCCTCCATCAGTATCAGGTTCTGCAAGAGGTACAGAAACATCACTTAGTCTATTGTCAGGTCTGAGCTGTTCAAAATGACAAGGAATGAATTCCGGTGCATTTACATTGAGATTACAGCCCATGCGGTTTCGAACATCCTCATAAAAAAGTCCATTGAAACCCCAGTCATCATCACTGTCCTCCTCACTTTCAGCAGGAGGAAGCATGGGCTCTTGAACACTGGAGAGGATATTTCCTATCCACCTTAGTCTTCCGGATCGCCTTGAGTTAGGCTTCTGCTGAGCCATTCCGGGTTCCAGATTCATGAGTCTCACTGATTTTGCCAAAGGCATTAAGTTGTTACGGTGCCAGGTTTTGATAGGTCCTTTTTCCCCCTCAGGGCAAACTTGGTAGACAGGGATATTAGGTAGCTGAGAACAAATTAGGTAAATTTCAGACCCCCAGCGGTTAGTTAGTTTATGCTTTCCTTGTAGACCCAAATTCCTCAAAAGGACTCTGTCCCCTGGTTACAAATCATGCATCTTCACTTTCTTGTCATAGTGAGCCTTGCTTCGCTGATGTCTTTGTCCTGTTGATTTTTCAGCTAGCTCATAGGCCTGTCTGAGTTTCTTCTTGTGTCTCTCCATATAACTGCCATGACATCGCACTGGTGTATCATCAGCTGTGACTTCAAAGGTGACGTCAATAGGAAGACGAGCTTCTCTTCCAAACCTTAGGAAGTAAGGTGAGAACCCTGTAGCATCATTTTTAGTACTGTTGTAAGCATGCACCACTGTGGCTACATGTCTACTCCATTGACTCTTCTTCTCAGAGGATAGTGTCCCCAACATATATAGTAAAGTTCTGTTGAAACGCTCCAGCTTCAGATCCCCTTGAAGATGATAAGGAGTGGTGCGACTTTTTTGAACTCCCAAAAGAGTGAGTAGTTCATGGACAAGCTTGCTCTCAAAATCACTTCCTTGGTCATAGTGTACAAAAAACTTCTCAACTAGTAGTTTCACCACTGTAATAGCTTTCTGATCACGAGTGGGAAATGTTTGAGCGTATCGGGTATAGTGGTCTGTTACCACCAGCACATTACTGATCTTGCCTTCATCCGGTTCAATGCATAGAAAATCTATACAGACAAGTTCCATTGGACCACTGCTCTCCATTTGACCCAATGAGGCAGCTCTGGTAGGCAGAGTCTTTCTCTGAATGCAACGAAGACATGTACGACAATAATCCTCAACATCTTGCTTCATGCATGGCCAGTAGAACCTGTCTCGTACCAGACCCATAGTTCTGTCATAACCAAGATGACCATGTTCATCATGCATTGACTGAAATACTACTTCTCTATATTTCTGAGGAAGCAACAATTGCCACTTTTTACTGCCGAGTATACTAGGAGATCTCCTATACACTAGTCCATTCTGTATATGGAGTCTGTCCTATTCTTTAGCCAAAAGTCTGGCCAAAGGATGAATGTCTGTGTGAAGCATATCAATTTGTTTCTTCTCTAAAGCAACTACCACCAGCTGACCCAAGGGGTCTTCTCTTTGATGTCTCCTTAGGTCACTGTTACTTAAAGCTGCTAGCGATGATGCCTGTAAAATGACCAGATTACAATAAGCTTGGGGTATGCTTGCTGCAGACAGACCCAACTTCCGGGCCCAACATTCAGTGTGTTGATAGCATTTTGCAATCTGACACATAGCTCTCACCCCTGGCACTAGAATTTCCACCCATTCATCATCGGGGTGTAAATCTTCATGAGGTCTTCTGGACAGACTATCAGCATCTCCATTTTCATGTCCTGGGTGATATTTCAAACTGAAATTATAGTTGCATAGTGCTGTCATCCATCTGTGGCCAGTAACATCTAGCTTTGCAGAGGTCTGGATGTATGTCAGAGGATTGTTGTCGGTCTGCACTTCAAATTCAGCTCCATAGAGATAGTCATGCAGCTTGTCCACTACCACCCACTTTAAGGCAAGGAATTCCAACTTGTGCACAGGATAGTTTCTTTCTGTGGGGGATAAACTCCATCTGATAAAAGACAAAGGTCTCAGCTTCTTATCATGCTCCTGGTAAAAGACTCCCCCTAAGCCATCCCTGCTAGCATCCACATGCAAAGAGTATGGCTTTGTTGGGTCAGCATATGCCAGCACAGGGGCATGTATGAGGCCATACTTAAGCTGTTCAAATGACTCTTCGCACTCAGGAGTCCAGTGACTCTCAATGAGTTCTTTAGAGTCTCTCGGTCCATTGGGCTTCTTCACAAGGATATCTTCATCTGTTTCATCATTTCAGAGCAAATGGTTGAGGGGTCTTGCTATCTTGCTATCTTTGAAAATCCTTCCACAAACCTTCAATAGTAACTGAAGAACCCCAGGAAAGATCGCAACTCTGTGATAGTTTTGGGTCTGGGCCAAGATGTCACAGCTTCAGCTTTTCTGGGATCTGTGGATATCCCATTTGCAGACACTCCATGTCCCACATAGGTCACTGAAGGTTGGAAAAACTTGCATTTGTCCAATGACAACTTCAGGCCTTCCTTCTCAATCCCGTCCAATACTTTCATCAGTCTTTCTTCATGCTCCTTTAGGGTCCTCCCAAAAACAATGAGGTCATCCAGGTAGACTAAGACTTCCAGGAGAGGCATGTCTCCAACTGTTCTTTCCATGATTCTCTGGAAAGTTGCCACTGCATTTGATAAACCTTGAGGTAGGTGATCAAACTCAAAAAATCCCAAAGGGGTGATGAAGACAGTCTTCTCTTTTATCTTCTGGGTGCATAGGGATTTGATAGTATCCACTCCTTAAGTCTAGTACACTGAACCACTTACTGCCCACCGGGCAATTTAGAGCATCTTCAATCCAGGGAGTTGCGTACTGGTCTGGAATGGTTTGCTGTTTCAGAGTACGACAGTCAACACACATGTGAATTGACCCATTCTTTTTCCTGACAATGACAATGGGAGAGGCATATGGACTTCTTGACTCTTGAATTATCCCTGTGGCTTTAAGTTCTTCCAAATGTTTTCTTAAGTCCTCCAGGTCTCCTGGAGGTACTCTTCTGGAACATTCCCTGAAAGGCCGGTCCTCTTTCACTCTTATTTGGTGTTCTGCACTCTTTGCACAGCCCACATTGAGTTCACTGGTAGAAAAACAATTTTTTTTCTTCATTAGTAGCTCTTTAACTTTGGTTACCCACTAAGGGGGCAAGAGGCCACCTCCTATATCAATATCTTCCAGGTTCAACTCATTGGCCCTGCTCTTGTTCCTTGTCAACACAGAAGCAGGTAAGGGAGTGGCAGCATAAACATTTCCCAAATGCACTTGTGAATGCAGGACAATGGGAGTACTTCCTTTATTTTTCAACCCATAGGCAAAGTGTCATAAGGATGCTTTACCTTGTCTGCAGGCCAAACTTCTGGAACTAGTTCCAGCCCCGGTGGCAAACCACTTTCTGGATCCGTTTCCATTATGAGATGAGAGGAAACTTTTTGTCCACACATCCTCACTTTGGTTATCAAACAGGTGACCTGACCAGGATGAATTATATGCTCTTTCCCAGACAGGGTCCACACATGACCAATTTCATCCTTACTATCCTTCTCCCATTGAAGGGTGCAAAAAGCTGGTCACAGAACAGGGTGTAATGTTGGGTGTTCCTGGGTCAACTGAGGCATCAGCATTCTTCTGATGAGGTCAGTATTTGTCCCTACTAAAATAGATGCAGAATCCTTTCCTTTTGGCCTGGGGCACACAACAGTGAGAGTTTCAAAGACTTTTGTTCACCCAACAACTGAAGCAGAAAATTCTAACTTGAGTGAGACATACCCATCATAAGGGAACTTCGTGTCACTTAACCCCCAGATCTCCAAATCTGCTAACTTTTCAAGTGGCAGATGCTTTAATTATTTTTGGTAGAAGTCTCTGTACAAAATGGTGATTTGTGCACCAGTATCCAACAGTGCTTTACTATGCACCCCTTCTATTTTTACTGACACGACAGGGGTTGGTCCCAATAGCCTGTCGGGTCATTTCTGTTTCCAGTGTTGTTCAGCTGCATGGCCGTCAGCATGAGGTTGAGGTATCAACGGGCGACCTCACCATTTCCACAGATAAGACTCTTTCTTAGTAATGCTTTGCGGTCTCAGATGCTGAGATTTTTGCTGAGATGGCTTTTCAATTCGGTTGTTCACCTCAGATGAGCTAGAAGTGTGCATAGTAAATAGTCTCTCTCCCCTATTACAAGGGTTAGTGTGGAAAGGAGATCCAGGATACTGTCTCTTGATGTTATATTTTATGGAGCTCTTTGTAACTGGGCATTCAGCTGGCCCCTTCACTGAGTTTTCTTCTTCATTAATAGCTCTATAGCTTTGGTTACCCACTCAGGGGGTAAGAGACCACCTCCTATATCAATATCTTCCAGCTTCACCTAATTGACCCTGCTCTCTTTCCTTGTCAACACAGAAGCAGTTAAGGGAGTGGCAGCATAAACATTTCCAAATGAACTTGTGAATGCAGGGCAATGGGAGTACTTCCTTTATTTTTCAACCCCATAGGCAAAGTGTCATAAGGATGCTTTAACTTGTCTGCAGGCCAAACGTCTGGAACTAGTTCCAGCCCTGGTGGCAAGTCACTTTCTGGATCTGATTCCATCATGAGATGAGAGAAAACTGTTCATCCACACATCCTCACTTTGGCTGTTAAACAGGTGACCTGACAAGGATGAATTATATGCTCTTTCCCAGACAGGGTCCACACATGACCGATTTCATCCTTCTTACTATCCTTCTCCCTTTGAAGGGCATAAACAGCTGGTCACAGGAGAGGATGTAATGTTGGGTGTTCCTGGATCAACTGATGTGTCAGCATTCTTCTGATGAGTTCAGTATTTGTCCTTACTAAAATAGATGCAGGATCCTTTCCTTTTGGCCTGGGGCACACAACAACGAGAGTTTCAAAGACTTCTGTTCACCCAACAACTGAAGTAGAAAATTTTAACTTGAGTGAGACATACCCATCATAAGGGAACTTCGTGTCACTTAACCCCCAGATCTCCAAATCTACTAACTTCAAGTGGCAGATGCTGTAAGTATTTTTGGTAGAAGTCTCTGTACAAAATGGTGATTTGTGTACCAGTATCCAACAGTGCTTTACTATACACCCCTTCTATTTTTACTGACATGACAGGGGTTGGTCCCAATAGCCCATACGGTAGTTTTTGTTTCCAGTGTTGTTTAGCTGCATGGCAGTCAGCATGAGGTTGAGGCATCACCGGGCAACCTCACCATTTCCACAGATAAATACTTTTTCTTAGTAATTCTTTGTGGTCTCAGATGCTGAGACTTTTGCTGAGATGGCTTTTCAATTCAGTTGTTCACCTCAGATGAGCTTGAAGTGTGCATAGTAGGTAGTCTCTCTCCCCTATTACAAGGGCTAGTTGTGGAAAGGAGATCCAGGATGCTGTCTCTTGATGTTATGTTTTATGGAGCTCTTTGTAACTAGGCATTCAGCTGGCCCCTTCACTGAATTGAAGTTTCCCTGCATTGCATTAGCCATTAATTGTTCGTTCACTCTTTTCAAGTTCTCTGCATTAGGACATTGTTGCTTTATATGCCCTGCATCCCCACAATGAAAACAAAATCCAGTAAGAACTCTGAACATTGGCTGATTTCTTTCCTCCCTGAGTCCTTTCGTGGAGGTTTTAGCTGATGTATTCCTCCCTTCAGCTATAGTTACCATGGCTTTTTGCAATTTTGCAACTGTCTTGGTGACCTGAGCTATGGCTTCAGTTAGGGAAGACAACTGCACCTGCAACTGTGACACCTTTACATTGCAGACACCCTGGGCCATGACTCCTGTTTGAGTAGTAAGCACGGCTATAGGCTCCTGCTTGTGTTCACTCACTGCTTTACCCAATTGAGAATAAGTTAGAGTCTCCTCCCTATTTCTCATCCTCAGTTTCCACATAATGGGGTCCATAGCTTGAGCTTCTTGTAAAATTTGTCTGATCCATACTTGGTCAGCTACTTTAGGATCCACCACCTTCTTTAGTATGATCTGGTGGATCATTTTATCTAATCACTTAATGTAATCAGATAGCTTCTCACCAACCTCTTGGTATGTATGTTCAAACTGATACAGTAGGTCCGCAGCCCTCTCAGTCCTTCCCAAAACATCCTGCATTACTCCTAAATAGTCCTTGGCTGTGCAATCTTGCTTACCCATCCTTAGGTTGCGACTAGTATGTGCTGCTAATCCCTTTAGACTTTCAGCTATCCGCTGCTTCTTCTGAGATTCTGGGATATCCCACTCCTCTAGGGCTTGTGAAGCCTGATCCATCCAAGATTCCAAATCTTACTTTCTCTGAGGTGTGGGTTGTTTGCCAGAAAAGAAATGCAATCTGTGGTAGCCAAACCCAGTAAATGGCTGTGTAGGCTGTAAGCATTTTTCTACAAGACTTCCCAAAGCATTCAAACCTTTAGGCCCTATAGTATTTATGGGCAGTGAAGCTGCAGTTTCTAGTGTAAGGTTCTGAGCTACTTGGATAACTTCCACAGGTATTTCCTTGGTTGCTGGTTAGTGTACTTCTCAGGGATTACCACACGGACTGCACTCTCGCCTGAAATTTGTACACTCAAAGGTATGTGCTCATATACTAAAGGACTTTTAAATTCTAATAAGGCCAATGTGCTGTGTTCAGTAGTGTCCATAGTGCTGTCTAATAAAAATCCACACCCTACAACTGGTAAGGATCCTGTGACTTGATGTATTTGCATATCAGTCCATATGACCCCTGGCAAAACTAGAACTAAACAGTGCTCTGACTGAACATTGTGCTATTTGCACCACTTAGCAGCTACTTCTGAGTTCATTTTGCTGCTGGAGTTGCTTTCCACGTGTACAGGGGAATAGGGTGGAGTTTAAGGCAGTGCAGGCAATCCCGGACAAGCCCCAAATCTATCGCACTTGCAAGTGATAACAGATTTTATTCTAGGTGACACTTTAGTTTTAAAGGGCAATAGCACAACAACAAACAAATTATTTTAACAGTGCACCAGTTAGCAGTAAGGCAGAGTGAGATATGCATGTAATGAAACTATACATTTACCCCCTTCCACAGAACTCAACAGAAAAAAAAAATTTTTTCAATAATAAATCTTTATTGTTTTATCATTTTCAATACAAATTTAAAACAAATACAAAATTAAAAATAAATGCCAGCTAATATATCTAACAATAACACCATAACATATATACAATATTTACATGAATGCTTCCAACTATAACACAAGTTTATACAATAAAATATCAAAATAATTGAGATTGGTTCAAGTAATAAACAATTTGTTGTTACACAGTTCTCTTACAGTGTATAAATAACTCATAATACATTTAGGTTAAAGATATTACGCTAATATAATATTAAACACTTGTTCCCATATTTTTGGATTATTGATATTTTTATTATGTTGATATAGAAGTAATTTGTGGGCTAATATATGTCTCATTGCTAGAATTTTAAAGTTATCCCATGAGGTTTAGGATGGGTTTAACCAATTAGTAGCTATATATAGTTTCATTAATAAAAAGATATTAATAAATATGATATTTTGTGATCTAGAAAGTTCTTTTGGAGGTATATGCAAAATCATAAATTTCCATGAAAGTGTTGTACTTTGATAACCCATCTTTTGAAGTTGTATCTTTAACGAATTCCAAAGTTTATAAATGCTTTTGCAGATCCAGAACATATGGAGAAGATCAGCAGGTTGGTCTTTACAGTATGGACAATTTGGAGAGTTTTTTTAATTAAATTTATGCAGGCTAAGGCGTGTATAATATGCATTATTCCATATCATAAGCTGAGTATACATCAACTTTTGGAGAGAAATAGATTTTGATGTCAATTCGATTGCTTTTATTATTTGTCTTTCTTCTACCAATGGGATTTTCTCTTTTCAATATTTCGATAAAAGAACTTTATCCTGAAATTTAAACTCCTTTATTAATTTACTTGTTGCGGTTATAAATTTAACATCTTGTTGAAGAGCTTGCCACACATTTGAGCATTTGATTAAATCTTCATCTCTGGGTTTAAAATTCTTAAAGTAACTTATAGAGAGATTCCCTAATTTGTCTCAAAATGACTAGATAATTTTTAGGTAAATTTAATTCTTGTCTTATTTGATTAGCTGAAAATTTGAGATATGTGTAAATGTCAATTAAAGTTAGATTAACTATTAATGGGAAATTTTTAAGATCTATTAATTGATTATTTAATCTCAAGTTAGGATTCCTATGAAAGGGTTGAAAGACGATCATATACCGAGCAAGATCTAATGATTGAAATACATTTTGTATAGATGTTATATATATTTTAATGTGGTCTATTATCCCATATAATTTCAACTTATCTTTTCCTAGAAAGGGTAGTACTCTAGGATTAATATTCAAATTTAGGATATGCTTATAGTACAAGATTACCCATGTTGGTGCCCACTTAATGCTACAAACATCATAAATAGCAATTCTTAGGATTCTATTAGAGTTTATTATTAAATAGTAAATTTCAAAATTTGGTAAATCCAAACCCCCTCTATTTTTTGGGGTCATTAATTTATCATATGATATCCTGGTTTTTCTTGGCTCCCAAATGAATTTAGCCGCTTCTTTATGAATTTGCTTAAAAAAATTTCTTCGGGATTATCACATGAGCAGATCTAAAAATATATAATAATCTTGGTAATATATTCATTTTTATAATTGAAACTTTCGCTAATACAGGTATTTTTAAATTCCTCCATCTCCCAAAATCAGATATTATTTGCTCCCAAACTGTTTTAATATTAATAGTATAAAAATCTTTATCATCTGTAGAGAAAGCAATACCCAAGTATCTAATGTTATATTTGAACATTACCTGTCCCACCAGTGGCAAAAGTGAAAAAGGTTTGGAAGTTCTTAAGGGGAAAATATTCATTTTTTTTAAGATTAATTTTATAGTTAGATACTTCTGCAAAGTCATCTACTGCTTTTAATAGTTTTTTAGTGTCTGAGATTGGAGTTGTACAATATATATTGAGATCATCCGCAAATGCCGCCATTGATATTTTTGTTCCATAAATTATTGGGATATTATGGTATACATTCTGTTTAATATATAAGAATAAGGGTTTAAGATATATATTAAATAGTAAAGGGGACAAAGGACAACCCTGATGTGTTCCATTTTTAATCTGTATTCTTTTAGAAAAAATATTATTAATGTATAACGTTGTATAAGGATTGCTATATAACATTTTTAACATTCAAACAAATTCTTGGGATATATTAAAGTATGATAAAGTATCAAACAAAAAATTTACATCAATCCTATCAAAAGCCTTCTGTGCATCAATTATAAGCACATACATATTAAGATTCTTCTGTTTAGCATAAGCTATCACTGTATGAAGTGTACGTGTATTGTCACTAGTTTGCCTAGTAGCCATAAAACCAGCTTGTTCCTTAGATATTATTTGATTCATTATTTTTTTTAATCTACTGGCTAGAATAGAGGTCAAAATTTTCATATCTACATTTATTAATGATATTGGCCTATAATTGTCAGGGTTTGGGGGTCAGAATTAAATTTAGGTATGAGAATAGTTTTTGAGGCATTAAAATGAGGATCATTAATTTTATTCTTAATTATGTAGTTAAATACACGTGAAAGTATTTTACCAAAAACATCATCAAAAATTTTATAAAATTCCACCGTCAAACCATCAGGACCCGGTGATTTATGCAATTTCATATGTTTAATTATATATATTACTTCTTCATTAGATATTGGTTTAATTAGATCCTTTTGAATATTATCATCTATTTTTGGAAAGTTAATTGTTTGTAAGAATTCTTTATTGGTCCTATGTTAGAATAGATCTTTTTTCTCACCATATATACTAGTATATATCTTTTCAAAAATATTAATAATATCTTCAGTTTTAGAATAAGTTGTATTCTTAAATTGTATTTCCGAAATTTGTACAGCTGTTCTCGATTGATTAATGATTCTAGCCAATGCCCTTGATGGTGTTAGGACATGGTTGGCATATCTCGCTAACATCCTATGTTCCTGAAATGTCAGTCTATTATTTTGAATTAAGAAGAGATCTTTTTGGCATTTAAGTAATTCCATCTCCGTTTGAGTATTAAAATTCTGGATCAATTCTTCATCAAGTGTCTTAATTTTAGCTTCCAATTTCTGAATATCTCTATTTTGTAATTTTTTATAATATGTAGCTTTTTGCAAAAAGATCCCTCTTACTTGTGCTTTAACTGTCGTCCCTTCGATATCAGGTGTATGTTGTTGTTTCTTTAATCTAGCCAATAGGTCCTCAAGGTAAACTGTAATTTCCTGTATTATTTCCTCCTTATTTAACAGATTTGGGTTAAGAGACCAATTATAACCTTTTTGCCGCAGGGTATCTCTGGGTTCTTTAGTGAAACTTAATGAGATTTTTGAGTGATCTGATAAATAGTGTGCATGTATAGAAACTAAAGGTTCAAAATTAATCATTGTTCCTGAAATCAAAAAGAAATCTATTCTGGACCACATTTTATGACATGTTGAATAAAAAGTATAATTATTTATACTACCAGGGTTATTTAAATATTTAAAGGGGTCATATAGTTGGAAATCTTCCTTTATATCACTTATTGCTATTACTGCTTGTTTATTAAATGCTCTTTGTGGACAAGATCTATCCAACTTCGGATTTCGATAAGAGTTCCAGTCTCCTCCAATAATTATATAATATTTATCATATTGTGTCAAAATCGGATAAAGTGATGATATGAAAAATTGTTGATTATTACAAGTAGCATAAAGGTTTAAAAGTAAAACAGGTTTGTCAAACCAAGTGGAAGAAAGAATAACATAACACCATCTTCCTTCTTTATCAGTTTTCGAGTCTAAAATCTTCTCTTGATATTGATTTTTAATAAGTATAGCTACCCCAGCACTGTTAGTTTTACCTTCTGAGGCTACAATTTCTCTGATCCATTTCCTTTTCTTAATATCAACCCATTGATCATTAGTTAAATGCGTTTCTTAAAGTAGTATAAACTACGCCCTAGCCTGCAATAATAAATGCAAAAATAACTTCCTCTTCTTTAAGTTCTGGAGCCCTTTTATGTTCCATGAGTCTATTTCCCACATTTACTGAGTTATTTTGTATAATAGAGATTTAAAAGGCAAAACATAAAATAAAGTCAAAGTGATTTTAAAGACATATGTAATTTGGAAGCATTCTTGATATCCCGTCCTATACCAGTGCCTACCCACTCTATCCCCGGACCAGGACATATATAGGTCTTGTATAATGTAAAAAACTAAAAGGATCAAAGAAGTAAACATGTGTAAAGTCTTCAGGTTATAACTACTTAAAAACATCCCATAAATAGAACCTATATAAACTAAATTTACTTCTACAAAGCCTAATCTAAACATTCCCTACCAAACACTACTGTTCATCTACATCTCTTGTGTTAACTGTTGTTTAAGTAAATCCTGCTGAAGATATAACATTAATGTGAAAAAAGCTTGCAGTCGTTTTGATTAGTTAGCTATACACAAACAACATGAATCAAACATGTTAAACAAACAATGTCATTCTGGAAAATGAAAATCCAACATATGGACAACATTGCCCTCCATTATGTATGCATCAATAAAGAGAAAAAAAAAATGAAACCCCTATTCATGCTATAATGTAACCTTATACAAAAAATAAACTTCAGGTCAGCACTATCTCCTAATAATATAAAATGATGTCTAATTAGTGTAGAATATAACTATGTCCCATCTAATTTTAGATTAATTCTGAAATAGTAGAACAGCACTTTTGTTGTTATATGAAAAGCAAGTGTAATAAAATGTACCTATGTACTTAAATTACTATGAAACATCATCTTTAAATGTTAATCATACTTCACAAAACTTAAAACAGTTCACTTCGGATTTCCAAGCCAGGAAACCACACAGAGCGCTCGCGATGGGGGGCAGTTAATGCAGCCGGACTTCCGGAAGCGCCACAGTAAAATCCACCCCCCTCAGCAGCATCCAAGGCATTTCCTGTCTCCTTGTCAGCGTAAACACTTCGTGAAAGTCATAAAACTTCAGAAAACAGATGCAGATATCCAGGGTCAACAAAACAAAGTTCTTATCTATTCGAAAAGAGGCCTAAAGCACTAAAAATGAAAACAAAGGATTACCAAGACCTTGAGCCACAGCAACAGATGAATCCGACCTCAGGCAGCATGTTAATCTCAACGGAAAGCCAGTTCAAGTCTCAGAAGTAGATAGACACTTAAAAACTTTCAAAAAGACGATTTTTGCCTCATTTTTCATTGAAACAGAATATTTAGACCCATCCATAGTAAATATTAACATATTAGGATATTTAATTTGAAATGTAATATGTTTATCAATAAGAAACTTACAGTAAGGAGATAAAAACTGTCTAGCTTGCCTGACTTGTAAAGGTAAATCCTGCGCCAGAGAAAGTCTATTATTATTCCACATAATATGTCCTCCACTTTTTTCGACCGTTATAAGAATTTTGCTGACATCTTGGTAATTAAGTATTTTGACATACACAGGTCTTGGACTGTTCGAAGTTTGTGATTCTCTCAGAGCTCTATGCGCCCTTTCTATGATTATTTGTTTTACCATGTCAGAGTCATTAAGAAGCACTGTAAATATTTGCATTATAGATGGGATTAACTCATTATACTGTATGGATTCTGGAATTCCTCTAATAATTATATTGTTTCTCCTGGATCTTGCTTCTAAATCAGTAATTTTAGTTTGAATACCCCGAATGTCCAGATTATGAGTATCTGATTTTTTTGCAAGTAAAGTTAGTTTATCTTCATTTTCTGATATCTGAGCTTCAGTCTTGTCCATTCTTTCAAGAATTTGGGTACATGAAATTCCAAACGTTTGTATTTGAGTAGTTAGTTCTTTCAGAGCTTCTTGAATGGGTAACAAAGCAGTTTTGATGTCTTCCATTTTTAGCACTGGATCAGGCTTAGTTTTAGTCCCTGGCTTTTGTTGTTCCTGTTGTTTTACAATTTTTTGCCTTTTGGAAACTACATCTTTCTCCGGTGACTGTAATTCTGAGAGTTTTGTTTTAGTAGTAGTTGTGTCCATATTTTTTTCCTCTTTTGACATTTAATCTCGGTACAAAAACTTAAATTGTATAGAGCACATGGATTCTTTGTTTGATTCTCTCTTCAGAGCCAGCTAATCTACTATAATCCTGTTAAATATCATCTTATTCTTCGGTTTTTACTCTTCCTACAGGATAGTTAAGTGAAGTTGAAGTTATTCTTTCAAAGATTTGTTGTTATAAAAGTCTTGGTATCACTTCAGGGTTTAGATTTCTTCAGGTTATATGAAGAGATGCAGTTCAGCAGTGTTCACAGAATGGCAGCCATCTTTGAATCCGTCAACAGAAAAAAATTTGACATTCAAACATGCACACGAAGGCAATATCAATGAGCAGTAAAGCTTTTATAATGCAGCAATACAAACACGATAAAAAATGCAATGCCATTGTGGGGAAAAAGAGGGTTATAATACAACAGTACAGATATGAAAAAGATGCAATGTCATTGAGCAGTAAAGATTCTTCAAGGCAGCAGTACTAACATGAGAAAAATGCAATGTCACTGAACAATAAAGATTTATAATGCAACAATACAAATATGAGAAAACGCAATGTCATTTAGCAATAAAGATTCTTTAAGGCAATAGTACTAACATGAGCAAAATGCAATGTCACTGAACAATAAAGATTTATAATGCAACTATACAAATATGATAAAATGCAATGTAATTTAGCAATAAAGTGTCTTTAAGGCAACAGTACTAACACCCTCTATCCCCTAGATCAATCTAAACAGACCAACTATGAGACACTCTATTGTACCCTGTTTACTGGCCAGTGACAACTTACAGTCCTACTGCTGGCATGATGGGGCCCAAGGTGGGAGTTCATATAGATCCCAGCTATTTGTAATCCAGAAAGCATTTAGGGGGAATCCACAATCTTATAAAAGTATAAAAAAAGATGGCCAAAAGCCTCTCACCACTCCATCGAGAATATCCCAGTGACCCAGGTAGCGCAGTTCCTATGACGAGAAAAATGGAAAATTACCAGCCAGAACTCTGGTAGTCATCTATGGCATCTCTACACTAGGTCCAAGGGAACTCCTTTTCTTGCTGAATCATATGCAGGCATTGAACTACTGGTTTTAGAACTTCTCTCTTGAATCTACAAAATACCATTATCCAGGATTTCAGCAACAGACAGACACAAACTGTTACCTCACTTCTCTGTCCCAAAACACTAGAAGAAAAAAAAATCCAGTCATGCTGCAAGGCCCTTTTCCCTTCAGCTAGCCTTTCAGTCTTCCTTCCTTCAGCTAGTGTTCCAGTCTCCTCTCTTTCACTTTCAAAATTGTTTTTTATATTCCTGAAAAGGAGCTCCACCTTGTGGTATAATGGAAAACTGCAGTCTATTACTTCTACAATGAAATACAGAGGGAGCTACACAATCATTTCCATTATTACAGCATGATCATCGGTGAGTGTTATACATTGTAGTCAATATAGTAACATGAAAGTCATAAAACATATCTATTTACACTATATACAAAGATGCTTTCTCATTCAGTTTTGTTGTTATAAAAACATCCCATACAATAAGGATTTCAAGTCCATAGTTTGATTGTGTGATCGTGTGTATATTTCTAGGTTCCTTTGTACCTTGTTGCTATGTAGTATGTATGATGTTTTATGCTAATATGATGTTAAAGGTTTGTTCCCAAATTTCTCGGGCTTTGAAACTGTGCACTTTCAACATCAGGAAAACTGCTTTCATAATCGTATATGCATATATTCTTTTCTGAGCCAATAACTGCATTTGTACAATGCATGAGAGAGTATTATACTTGCAAAGAATAAATTAATGGTGATTCATCCTGAGGTGAAGTGAGGAAGATATGCAGGGGGTTTCACAGTACAAAAAATGATAGTTCATTCTTTTTATATTTTTTATCTAAATTTACCATGTGTATTTTTGCTTCTTTAAGGGAAAGATGTATAGAAAGAAACAATCCTTGAAAATCTAAAGATAGATAGTGGTTGTATTAAGGAGCAGAGCATCAATATATGGTCACTATTAACATTGCAACATGACATCCATGCAGATGGACAATACAGTTACAACTGCTGAATCCTACACAAATGCACTGTATAAGCACTTACAAGAGTGCATGGATCGTACTAGCCCAAACAGCCAAGGCGTTATCCTCCAAAAAAAGGAAGCCTATCTGGTGGTCCCATGCCATAAACAAACTCTACAACAGAAGGAAGAAACTGTTGCAAAAGAGAGTAAAATTCCATGAGTGAATGAGCTCCCTGGTCAGCCTCAGTAAGAAGCTAAGATCCCTTATAAGATCCTCCAAAGCTAGCTACAAAAACAAAATCACCACTGATTCTAAGGACAACCACAAATCATACTATAGCTATGTCAAGAATCTCAATGGCAACACCCAGATCTGCTCTGAGTTACAGCACAATGGCATGAAAATTACAGAACCAACTGATATTGCCAACTTCCTGGCAGATAGGGTCAGTGCTAACTTTACCCCCCTCTCACCCACTAAAGGGCCCATATCTCTACAGAAAAAATGCAGAGTCCCTGTAAACACAACTACGCAGGTAAAAGCTGCACTCTCTAAAGCCAAAAACATAGCATCCATGAGACTGGACAACATCCCAGGCTGCGTTTTACATGAACTTCAGAACAAACTGGATCCCCATGTAAGCACCATGTTCAATCATAGCCTCACATCAGACCTCCAAACCCTGGACCCCACCCAGTTCGGGTTTGTGAAAGGCAGATCATGCCTACTGAACCTGGTCAACTTCTTTCAGGCAGTCACCAAAGCCATAGATGAGGGTAAAGTGGTTTGCACAGCCTATCTTAACTTCACCAAGACTTTTAACACCATCCCCCATTCTGGAATTATAGCTAAACTCATTAAACTAGGTATAAATCCCTATGTCACAAGATGGGTTGCTAAATGGCTCACTGACAAAACCCACACTGTAAAAGATGCAGACCCCAAATCTAACTTCAAACCAGTGACAAGTGGAGTACCACAGGGTTCAGTCCTTGGACATCTCCTGTTTGATATCTACTTCTCTGAAGTACAGGCTAACACAGAAGGCCTTTGGCTAACAAAGTCCACAGATGACTGCAAACTAGGAGCCATAGTCGAGTCCCCAAATGATGTGGACATCCTACAGAAGGGCCTCACTGAGACAGATTCCTGGTGTCAGAGCCATGGCCTCAAGCTCAGTGCCAAAAAGTGAATTGTCACCCCCTTTGGTAAAACTCTGTACCCAAGAACTACCACATAGGCAGCACTCTACTTAATGCTGAATGTGTGATAAGAGACCTTGGGACCCAGGTGGACAATAGTCTCTCCTTTGATAATAACATCGCCACAGTAGTCAGGAAATCCTTCTACATGGCACACCTCATCACAAAAGGGTTCTCATTCAGGAAAAAAGAGGTCATTGTTCCCCTCTACTCAACACTCATTAGACCCATTATAGAGTACAACGCCCCTTTTGGAATGTACCTCCCAAGACATCTGCAGCAGCTGGAAAGGCCACAGAAGTACCTCACAAAGAGGATTTCTGGCCTCAAACAGATGCCCTACACTGACGGTCCCTAAAAACTCCAGCTTTACTCGTAGCATATCACCTACTCCGAGGTGATCTCTGCCTAACATATAAAGCTATGTCAAACCCAGAGCTGTCGGATATGCTACACCTAAAGAAATCCTAATCTCTCTGAGCTACACATTAAACAGGACATGCTGGAGGGATAGATTTCTGTCCCAGAGACTTCCCATACTCTGGAACAAGCTACCCATCTATGTCAAGCAAAGTTCCTCATTAGCACTCTTCAAGAAAAATCTTGATGAGTGGATGGGAAATATGAACTACACCCCGGGGATCACTTCTGTGGCTCTGTTCGACAGGGATACAGGAAAATAACTTTCTTGGGTGGCGTAAGCCAGGGAACCTTGTTGGCTAGGCTTACTTAGGCCCTTGGGCCGATAGCCTAGTACCTACCTATGAACTTATGAACAACAACAATTTTCATCCTTATGGAGGGGAAGGGAACATCTTCCTCCAAAATATAGTGTGATTATATCTACAGCTTACAGAATTTATTCTTAGGTGGAATGATCTTCTTCTTTTTCTTTCGGATGTTCCCGTTATGGGTCGCCACAACGGATCATCCATTTCCATTTCTTCTTGTCCTCTGCATCTTGCTCTGTCACACCAAGCACCTGCATGTCCTCTTTCACCACATCCATAAACTTTATCTTAAGCCTTCCCCTTTTCCTCTTACCTAGCAGCTCCATCCTTTGCATCCTTTTCCCAATATACCCAGCATCCCGGAATGATCAGATCTAAAATTTTCATTAACTGAACCAATGGTAGCGCACATAATTATATCTAGGAATAAAAACCTACTATAATCTTAAGACATCTACCCTAACCCTGGACCCACCCTTCCCATAAGCTCCCAGCCCACTACCACCTTCAACATATGGTCAAAGTCAAGGTCCCCTAACTCTCTCCTGACCTGTCAGCTAAACATCAGGAGTATTAACAACAAGGTCCATAATCTTCATGCCCTTCTAGCTACCTACTTACCTGATGTGCTACGTCTTACAGAAACCTGGCCTAAATCAGGAACTAAAAATGCTGAGGTTATCCCACCAAGGTACAACATTCTTAGACTAGACCGTAACACCAGGAAAGTTGGAGGAGTAGCAGTTCTGTTCAAAAACACAATAGATGTCACACTAGCCTCACAACAACCCCCCCTTGTTCAATAATGCAGAAGCCCTAGTTAGCAAACTTCAGTTTAACAAAAGTAAATCTATAATCATTGCCTGCATTTATATCCCCCCAGGCAACAATGCAAATACCCTCAAAGACTTCCTCCAATGGCTTTCCAACACATATCCCAATGAAACTATGGTGTTAGGAGACGTTAATATTGATTGGAACAATTGTTCCTCTGAATCTCCCACCACCCATATAAACCTTCACAGCTATACCCAACTTGTATCCTCACCCACTAGAATAAGTAAATCCAACTACAAAGGCAGTATCCTGGACTGGATTCTTATCAACAATTACCCAGACCTGTATAACACGGGTACCCTCCCAGATGATATGTGACCATATACTCACTTACATCATTAAGCATAAAGTAGATAACCACCACCAAGTTCTATATAAATCTATCAGAAACAACAAGAACTTTAACTCCACTGACTTTCAGAATGTACTCAGAGCTTGCAATTGGGCCATACTTAAAGAACTTCCACTAGATGATGCTGTAGCCTATTTTAATTCTAAATTCCTCTCCATTATAGATTCCCACGCTCCCATCCGCACCCTCAGAGCCAAAACTAAGACCGTCCCCTGGCTCTCTAAAGTAATCAAAACCAAAATCATAGCAAGAAATAAAGCATGGGACAAATGGCGTGCCTCCAAAGACCCACTTGGCCATATTAAATTCTGACAACTAAGGAACAATACCAAGAAAGCCACACTGTTAGACAAAAAAAAAAAAAAAACTGCTATCAACACCTTCAGCAAAAACACCAGAATAAACCCCAAAATTTTTGGGCAGGTATAAACAAACTGCTTCACCCTGGCCAAACCACCACCCCCATCCTCTCAGCTTGTAACCTTAAAACTCCAGAGGAAACTGCAAACATCATTAACAATTTTTTTTTACCAAAACCATCCAATTACTAGCTAGCCAACTACCCCCCACCAGCTCCTTTCAAAACTCCTCCACAACCACTACCCCACTCCCTTTTGCCTTCCAACCTGTATCTACATCCACTATCCGATCTCTAATTAACAAACTAAAGCCCACTACCCTGGCAGTTGATCTCCTCCCACCTGAATATTTACAAAAAGGGGCGGATGCCATTGGATACCCTGTCTCGATCATAATAGACTGCACCTTGAATGAAGCCACTATCCCCTCTATCTGGAAGGTTTCTCATGTCATTCCCCTTCATAAAGGAGGGAATTCTTTAGACCTCTCAAACTTTCAACCAATAGCCATACTATCACTACTGGCCAAAATTATGGAAAAGTACGTCCACAACCAATTAATGTACTATCTCACCCAAAATAAACTACTGGCCAACTCTCAGCATGGTTTTAGGCCACACCACAGCACCACATCAGCCCTCCTATCCTTCTCTAACTCTATCAACACCAATAGAAACAATAACAAACTTACCTCAGCTCTCTTCCTAGATATCTGTAAGGCCTTTGATATGGTCAGTCACCAACTGCTTCTCCACACCCTGAAGGACCTGTCACTGAATAGTAGCTCTGTTAAATGGTTCCAATCTTACTTGTCTGATAGACAACAAGCAGTTTTATGGCAGAATACCCTACCGATACATCTACCCATTACTCTAGGAGTCCCCCAAGGCTCCATACTAGGACCACTACTCTTCTCAGTCTTTATTAATGACCTACCCACCATCACTCCCAAGGCCACCTGCATCCAATAAGTAGACGACTCTACTTTAATATGTACCGCCTCCTCCTCCACAACTGAGTTTATGACCCTAACCCAGAATACTTTCAATGATGTAGAAAAATTGTTTGCAAACCGTCAGCTTCTATTAAACCCCAACAAAACTAAACTGCTCATCTTTTCCCCCACCTGCTAATCCCCCTCACCATTCTTTACTATAAGTTCCAACAATGGCACAATTATATCTCCAGATACTCACACAAAACTCCTGGGCATTACAGTTGATAACGCCCTAAAATATGATATCCATGTCAATCAAACAATCAAATCTGTCAACCGAAAACTGGGCTCCCTATACAGGATCAAACCCTTCCTCACTCCTTTTGCAAGAACCACTATCGCTCAGTCCCACCTACTATCTACCCCCCTCTATGCCTCTCCCCTCTTCACTAACCTGAACCAAGCCACCTTTACTAAACTTGTTAGTTGTTACGACCATATTGCTAGATTTGCTACAGGTGCTACCTCTAAGACCCACCATTGTATCAACCTAACTTAACTAGGATGGCTGGAATGGCCCAGTCTTCTCCAATACAACCAACTTGTAATAACCCGCAAAGTACTATATCAACCCGAAAAAACACCAGCACTAAATAAGATCATCAAACCATACAGCAACCTGAGGTCACTACGCTCTGCTGACAAACTGCTGGTACAAACAACTAAGAGCATAAATGTGGCTGGGGACTCTCTGTTCCCCAATTCAGTAGGCAAAACATGTAATATGCTACCAGCCGAACTTACTCACCAATCCTCCTTAACCCAGTTAAAAAAAAAGCCTCAAACTACACTTCCAACAGCATTGGCAATGTCCCTGCTTAAACCCCAGCTAATCACCACCCTCTGTTCTTGCAAACTTTCCCAAAGCATTTCAATCATATACTCTAATAAATGTATGAATTCTTGAAGGGAATTAGCCCATAACTGCATGTATTATTGTCTGAAACAAGCTGCATGATTCTGATGTTGTCTACTATGTTTTATCTAAGTTTGTAACCCTACTGGAAACTGCATATTATACTTATCTCTAAATGTTTCTATTGTTCCTAATGTATTTGTACTCTGCTTTCTGGAGCTTTTCTCCCCGGGCCTCCACTGAAAATGGACATCTATCCAGTTGGACTTTCCTGGTAAACAAATGTATAATAAATATATATATATATATATATATATATATATATATATATATATATATATATATATATATATATAGATATATATAAAATCTTAAGTGCTTTGTATAAACAAAATATTGACTAAGGTCAGGCATCTTGATGGCGTGAAATTTACAAATTGTGCTTTAGACCTCAGTGCTGGTCTTGTAAACTATTTTATCCACACTTTTTTACATATACTGTTTGAGATCAGTGCTACCGATATACTGTGAGATAAAGAAATACAGAACCACAGTGCATATATATCCGGTTTGATCCTCAGCCGGGGGAACACTCCATATAGAGTTTTTATATGCCTCCTGTGTTAGCAAGGGTTCCAGTTAGGTGTCTGGTTTCCTTCCACACCCCAAGGATATGCTGGGTGGCTATTTGGGGAGTCTACATAGTTCCTAGGCATACATGACTGTGGCTATTGAAGTGTGAGCACCCTGAAGTCCTCATGTTGCTCCCATTGCTTTCTAGGATAACTTCTGTTTCATACAACCCTAAGTTAGATGAAAATGGATATAGAAGATGAATGAATGTTACTGTGCTACATCAAATAAAGGACAAATATGAGCTTTACACAGATTAATATGTTTATAGCCATTAATTCATCCATACCTGACTGCATTCAGTTTTATTGTTTAAAGTACGGCCAGGGTCACATATGGACTGAATTTCTGTTTTAATTCTATGTTGGCTTTCTCTAAAGTACCAATATCCGTACATCTCTCTAAGTGGTCAGTATTATTTCATAATGTGGTCTACCCAAAATAGTATGTTGGGGGTTGTCAGAGTGAAGCAAGCTTGTTTTCTTGCTGAGGCTCCTCCTTCCCATTGACCCCATAACATGCATTTTTTCATCTACTATGCCCTTCAGACTGTTTTGCTGATTCATTTAGAATGGAGCCATTCTGAATTTCTTCTTTGAGAATCTCTGAAGAGACTGCCTAAACGTTCTTCTTTTTTTTTTCCAAAGACACACTTTGATTTGTGGCCTTTGCCAGCATCTCAACGGACTTCTGTGGGCCCTTTTTTTGTTTCAACTACAGACAGTATCACTTTGAAAAATAAGAATTACCAGAAGGAGCTCCCTGGTACAAACAGTGTGTGTGTGTGTGTGTGTGTGTGTGTGTGTGTGTGTGTGTGTGTGTGTGTGTGTGTGTGTGTATGTGTGTGTGCGTGTGTGCGTGTGTGTGCGTGTGTGTCAGACAAGAAGTATCAAGTTTCATATGCAAAATGCCTGCCCTATTCACTTAGCTGTAACTGGCAAGTCACTGGCTCAGTAGCTACTGCATAGTTTGAGCCACCAAAGATTTGTTCTATGGCTGCAGTATGTGGAAAGGAAGGAAGGAAGAGTGACCAAACCACTAATGCATAGAATTTCCTTGAACTAATTTTCTGAAATGCAATGACAGTAAAACAATTGCCAGAGCAAGACATTCTTAAATACAGTAGCATAATGCACGCAAATTTAACATTGTAGGCACAGACAAAACTGAATATCAGATAAATGCTTCACAAAAGTAGTAACTACAAGTCATTATTTATTTATATATGTTTATAGAAGGACCATTTTATAAGGAGGAAAGTCTACTCTGGGCTGAAGAAAAGTAATATTTAGCATGCTGTTGTCCTTTTAACATGGTATGAATGTAGTCACCCAATATAATAGTACAGAAATTATTCAAATAAGTAAATTTGTAGAATCACAGCAAAAAACAGACCATCAACAGATCCGTCAGTGGTCCACAACTTAACCAGCTGGTATAAGTTTCTAGAGCCCATCTAAATTTCTTATTTGTGTTTGAAACTATTAACACAAGTCAGTTGTAATACATTGCAAGATAATGAGTTTCACAGCAAAATAATCTTCTTCAGAAATAAATCTGTCACTATTCTCTGAGTATTAACTGAGACATTCCACGCTAATCAATGAAACAAAGTGAATGAAAGTGTATTATAAAATGACAAGAAAAACTGGTCATTCATATCACTCATCACCCATGTATAAACTATCTTCCATGTCATGGTAAAATGTATTCATTGCTAAATACTGATGCAATGTAAATAAATGAAAAACCTCTAAACTGCTTCTCACTGAAAACTATGACTTCTGCTTTACTCTTTCAGAAAAATAAAACTGAACCAGGTCTCTGAAATAAAATGGAAACAAGCAGTAAATAAAACTGAAGCAAGCAGTAAAAATAACAGCACTATTAAAAACTTTTTTGTGATTATTACACTCTCAGTAAACAGGCAAGCAGTTTGAAGAATCAATGTTCATAGTGTTTGTTGGCAGTAGGATGCCTCTCTCTAATTTTACTTTCTTTTTGAACTCATCTCATTTTTTTCCCTTTGGGAGTTAACATTGCTTCAATCCCAGGCTTGTGATAAAGGCATTTGCTACTTAGTTTGTACAGAACCTTGAAACAGCAGCATTCCACAGAGTTAGTCAGGAGGCAGACCAAGAACTACAAAATGATAAGAAGATACAAATTCAGATATATACTAAAGTACATACGTACATTTTAGCAGTGTATGGCCATAACATTTGAAGTCTTTGACCACTAAAAAGGCAACTTATGAACTTTAAAATTTTCAACATACTTCCTTTCAAGAAACAGTTATTGTAATGATCCAAAATGCAAACTAACATTTAAAAAGACACCTTAAATGTTTCTTCCCTTTGAAATGAATTTAACTATTACTCTCTAAGTTGAATTTTCTGAAAGTTCAGTGCAAAAGTATTATTAATTGCTAATTTTTTTATTTATCATTTGTTGACCAGGAAAGTTCGACTAGGTTCCACAGAGCCTGTTTTCAGCAGAGGCCCTGGGAGAAATGCTCTAGATGCATGTCTTTGGAATGTGGGAGGAAACCCATGCAAACACAGGGAGAACTTGCAAACTCCACACAGAAAGCACCCCAGCTGAGAATCAAACCAGAGAGCCTCCTGCTGTGAGGTGACAATGTTAACCACTGCACCACTGCACCACCCTGAGTCTGCAGCTAATATTTCATTAATTTCTTTTTTATAGCTGTCAATAAGATCATACCAGTAAAAAAAAAAAAAAAAAAAAAAAAAAAAAAAAAGAATATATATATATATATATATATATATATATATATGTGTGTGTGTGTGACAATCCAGCAGACAGCAATGGTAAAAAATGTTTTAATGCAGAAAGAATGTATAGATAGATTGGTTTCAGTTAATGTTTCATCTCCATCTGTATACATACATATGATACATATACACACACATACACACACACACATATATATATATATATATATATATATATACACACACACACACACACACACACACACACACACACACACACACACACACACACACACACACACACACACACACACACACACACACACACACACACACACACACACACACACACACACACACACACACACATATATATAGAAAGAGAGAGAGAGTGTACGTATTACCCTTTCATACTCTCCCATAGAATACCTCCATTTTAATACTCTTCTTTCCCATTAATTCACTTTACATTTCCTTCACACAGATCACATATTGATGTCTTTATAGCTTCCACCCTTAATGTTTAGTCATTGTTTCATATCTACAGACATTATTGCACACATTCTCCATGATTCCAGATTTAAACTTCAGTCATTCATCTTGCATCATTTCCCATATTTTACTTAGCATTCCAGAATGTAAAGTGTCCCTGCTCGTCCACATTCCTTGATGCTATCTCCCATCAGCATCCAAACTGGAATGAAGGGAATACTGTTGCCTTAAGTTTGCACTGTTTTTAAATATACTTTGTGCTATTTCTCAGTCCACAAAGCACAAAAAATGTATAAAACTTCCATCACAATTTCATCTTTCATCATGGGTAACCAACAACTTCCATCTTTCAAAGTAGTTGAAAAAAGGCTACTGTGTACAAAGGCCGCCTTTAACAGAGAACAGTAAAACCTTCTAAATGAATAAAAACCTCCTGATTAAATACTTTTGCCCATATATATAACATTGCCTTCTTCAGAATCACATATTGCAACATACGAAAATAAAATTGCCAAAGATTCCAAAGACAACCACAAGGCATTCTATAACTATGTCAAGACTCTAAATGGCAATGCTCAGATCTGCTCTGAGCTACAACAGAATGGCATTACATATACTGATCCCAAGGATATTGCCAATATCCTGGCAGATCGATTCAGTGCCAACTTCACCCCCCTCTCACCCCCTAAATGGCCTATCTCAATACTGGAAGATTGCCAAATTCCGGTAATAACGGCCACACAGGTAAAAAAACGCACTCTCCAAAGCTAAGAATACAGCATCCATGGGACCAGATGACATTCCGGGCTGTGTACTACATGAACTACAAAATTAACTGGCACCTCACCTAAGTGTCATGTTTAATCATACCCTCACCTCAGGCTTCATGCCCACTGAGTGGCGCACAGGTACAGTTATCCTACTCCACAAGGGGGGGATCCACCTTGGATCCCGGGAACTACCGCCCCATCAGTCTGATGAGCCTGATCTGGAAGGCCATGGAACATATTATCATGGAACTTATAAACAAAGACATTGGCAACCTTAAAACATTGGACCCCACCCAGTTTGGGTTCATGAAGGGCCGATCTTGTCTCCTGAACCTTATTGACTTCTTCAAATCTGTCTCCATTGCAGTGGACGAGGGTAAGGCAGTCCACACAGCCTATCAGGACCTCGCCAAGGCCTTTGACACCATCCCCCACTCTGGAATCATAGATAAACTTACTAAGCTGGGCGTTAATCCCTACGTCACTTGATGGGTTGCCAACTGGCTTACTGACAGAACCCACACTGTAAAAGTAGCTGACTCCAAATTCAGCTCCAGACAAGTGACAAGTGGAGTACCTCAGTCCTGGGACCCCTCTTGTTTGGCATCTACTTCTCTGAAGTACAGGCCAACACTAAGGGACTCTGGCTAACAAAGTTCGCAGATAACTGCAAACTGGGAGCCATTATTGAATCCTCAAATGATGTGGATACTCTACAAAAGGGCCTTACAGAAACAGATGCTTGGTGCCAGAGCCATGGGCTCAAGCTCAATGCCAAGAAATGTATAGTTATCCCCTTTGGGAAAAAACATGTACCCATGAATTATCACATAGGTGGCAGTACACTAAACACCGAAAGTGTGATAAGAGACTTAGGGACACAGGTGGACAGTGGTCTCACCTTCAATAACCACATCGCCACAACAGTCAGGAAATCCTTCTATGTGGCACACCTCATCACTAAGGGCTTTTCATCCAGAAAAAAGGAGGTCATTGTCCCACTGTACTCATCCCTCATTAGGCCCATTATAGAATACAATGCCCCATTTGGTATGTACCTCTCAAGACATTTGCAACAACTGGAAAGGCCACAGAAATACCTCACTAAAAGAATCACAGGCCTAAAGCAGATGCCCTATGCTGACCGCCTTAAAAAAACTCCAGCTATACTCTGTCGCATATCGTCTACTCTGAGGCAATCTCTGCTTAACATACAAGGCCATGTCAAACCTAGAGCTGTTGGACATGCTACACTTAAAGAAATCCCAATCCCTCAGAGCCACACGCTCCAGGGATCTAAATCTTGTCATCACAATAAACAAAACATGCTGGAGGGATAGGCTCCTGACTCAGAGACTCCCCAGACTCTGGAATAGACTGCCCATACATGTCAAGCAGAGCACCTTTTTGGCCCTCTTCAAAAGGAACCTTGATGATTGGATGGGAGAAAGGAAATTCACCCCGGGGATCACGTCAGTCGCCCTGCTAGACAGGTGTCCAGGGAAGTAAATAGTGTGGGAAGAAATAGCCAGGGAATTGTTATGGCTGGGCTTGTATAGGCCCTCGGGCCGATAGCCTAGTACCAACCTATGAACCTATGAACATAGTCATCAATTTGATTTTAAATTGTCTATGTTGTAATATGTGATTCTGAAGAAGTCAATATTATATACTGATGAAAGTGCTTAAACAGGAAGTTTTTATTCATTTAGAAGTAATTGCTTGTGCTCTTTTAAATGTGGCTTTTGTACACAGTGGCCTTTTTTCATCTATTTTGATATTTGGTTTTGCGCCTTTGTGTGGTTACTAGTTCAAATCTGCAATTTATGTCTTTATCTGAGCAGGATGGAATTGGCGGTGTGCATACAGCTGCCACTGCTGGTGATATCGTTGCGCGTATTGGGCATTTAACACAATATCTGGAACAACTAACCCAGCAAGTAAGCAGCTCCTCGGTTCATTTGGAAGAAAACATTGAGTTCAATACCACACCCTCATGTTTCTTGCCATTAGGACAGTGTATACGGGAAGAACAAAGCTCTGGTTTAGGTGGGAGCTGAAACCAGGGCAGTGAGGGAGCAGCCTTTAATCATGGTGGAGCAAACAGTTTAACTACCTGGCTCAATAAACCTTTTGATTTTGTTTGGTATCCCGCATGGGGAGGTGGGTGCTGTTTTACAATCTATGGCTAGATTAGAAAAAAAAATATTGAAATATCACATATTGCAGGTGGAGAATGGTTACCTGTCGGAATGTATAAAGGTTAAATGCATTGCTAAGGGACTATGTAGTTGGAAGTTTCCAACAGGATTAGTACCTAATTTGCAGTTTCATGTGGATTTGATTGAATCATTCAATTGCCAAGGCTGCAAGCTCATGGAACTGTTAATTAAGCACAACCAGAAGACCACTGATTATTTGGTTGTTGAAGCTCTGAAATTTGACCCATTAATTACCACTGACCTTTTGCTTGAGCAACACCATGTACAATACAACAATATTTTTGGTAATGTTTATAAAGTCATTTTGGATATCAAAAAAACGTAAGGAGTGAAAAATGGAAAGGGAGAGGGAGAGGACTGAGTACCCAGAAGGGCAAGCCTATCCCAAGACTGTTTATATGGGCAGTGTAATGGCGGATTATGGAGGAAAAGAAAATGTTATATCTGAACCAGCTGAGGTTATTAATGAGGAATGTCCACCTTTAAAGCAAGGTGTCCCAAGGCATTCCAAGAAGTTGAGAGATCATAGGAATTGGAAACAGGACTTGACCAATCACAGGTCAGAACCAAATTAGTGGCAAAAGAGGAACAACACAAGGACCAATCGCAATTGGAGAAGGAATCAAGTTGGTCCATGAGTTTTGGTGAAGAGGTTTTGATACACGTTGATCCTGGCCTGGCCATTCTATCCAGTGTTACAGGTGACTTTATGATACACAATTTCATCGTGAGCATTCATGACTGCGAGCATGCCACCCTATTGAGTAAAGGGCAAACTTTTGTACTCACATCAAACACTAAGATAGAAAATGCATTAATCAATCTAAAATTGTTTCTTAGGAAAATGAACTTTAAGCTTGCTTTTAATGTTGCTGTTGTTGGTTATGAAAGTAGTGTGTTACTGAGAAGTAGTATATTCAACCCATCCCTCCTTTTACCCTTAATTATATTTCAAAGGTTATATGAGTTAGATTTTAGATCACTCATGCAAGGTAAAACACCCAAAGGGGAACCAAATTTGACTGATACTGTAAAACATATATGTAGCATGGGACAAAACGGGGACTGAAGCCAATGAATTTATGAGGCACTTAAACAGCATCACCTCATTTTTACAGTTTGCACACACATTTAATTATGTAAAGCTAATTATTTTAGATGTGCAAGTTGTAAAAGATGTAGTCAACAAATGTTTGGTGAGCAATATATACAGGAAAGCCATCTATTTGAATAGTCATTTACACAATTCTAGTTGTCATCCTGAGCACCCCCCCAAAAAAAAAATAATTGTCAAAGGACAATATGTGAGACTTGCCTGGATGATTTCTGATGATAAAATATTTACAAAGGAATGGTAAAAGTTAGCACAGATGTTTTTCTCTTGAGGTTATCCTAAAAATTTGGTAGATAAGGTACAAAAAGAGGTTTCCTTAAAAATAACTCATGGTGTTATGCAACCTTTACTTAAGACTCGGTTTATGGAGTGGGTAGGTAGAGATGGGGGTAGGAATAAAGGTGAATGGAAGTGCTCATTTATAACCATCTAAACCATAGCTTATGATGTTATTTTTGACACTTTGGTTAAAAATTGGAAAGTATTTTCAAGTTTTGATGGTTTAACTGATAAATTAAGTAAGCAACCACAAGTAGTTTATGGAAGAGGCAAATCTATTAAAAAGTATTTGTGGACAGTAGATTGCCCAAATGTCAATAGGTTATTTAAAAGAAATGGCAACCACGAATGTGGGGTTTGTACATAATGTAAGTTTATTTTACAAAAAGAAAAAAATTATGGAGTTAACCATCACACAATTTATACACCATTTTATTGTACTTGTAATTCCTTTGGAGTTATATATGTTGCTTTGTGTCAAAAATGTGATGGTTTTTATGTTGGGAAAACTCACCAAAGATTTAGGGACAGAATTTATGGTTTGGACATTAAAATAAAGAAAATGGGGAATGCTTTATACAAACACATTAGTGTAAACCCTGAGCATACTTTTGCTTTCTTTGGTATCAATACAGTGATCAAAAACCTGAGGGGAGGTGCTTGGGGTGGTTTGATTGAACAACAGGAAAGCACATGGCAACTTAGACTCAATGCTACAGTGTTACCAGGGCTTAATGAGCATATTTCTATGCCCAGTGTTTTAAGATTACTGTCTTACAATGTGTGAACAATTGTGTGTATGATTTGATGGTGTAATATGTTGGTACACTTTATGGTGCTGCACACTATAATGAGTTGAATGTTAAGATTTCTAATGTTGACAGATTATTAACTTTGTGAACTTTTTCATTGGTTAATTTGATCACCTGATGTTTTGGAGGGGCTTTTGAATTGATGGCTATGTTGTAATATGTGATTCTGAAGAAGACAGTGTTATATACTGACAAAAGCACTTAATCATGATGTTTTTATGAAGTTTTTATTTATTCATTTACTTGTTCTCTATTAAACACAGTTTTTGTACACCTTGGCCTTTTTTTCATCTGCTTTGGTATTTGGTTTTGTATTCCTTATGTGGTTATCAGTTCAAGTGTGGAACTTCCATCTTTATTTTTCTGCCACCATACATTCTCCAAACATTCTCCAAAGGTGCAACACCCAACCAACTTACAGGAATCACCTTTACGTGTTTGATTCACTACTTTCACAGCAGTTCTGTTTGTCTTATAACAAAAATTAATATTGACATGGGTTTTCCATTTTTGATGTCCCTTTCATGCAGTGGCAAATGCTTTGCTGATGCTATACCCAAACAGCCTTTAATAAAACCACTCTAGTCTGCCATTATGATTCTCATATATTCCAACACCTCATGTTCCTTATTCTCCAAGACACCATCTAATCTTAAACTATATTTTCATACTTTGTCTCCCAGTGTAGCAAGATGTGACTTAATTTGGTCAAGTCTTTCAACTGCCCCTGCTGCTTTTCTTGAATCTTAACCTTCTTTTACTTTTTGGGATCCATTACCAACTGATAGTCTTGCAGGTATTAGACAGTTTCATTAACAAAAAAATGAGCCTTTTAATGTAAGCATTAAATATTCTCTGCAAATTCCATAACTCGAGTCTTATTGCCTCTCTGTTGTTATTCACCTGATTCATATTCAGTCATAACATTTGGTTAGTTTCTCTGGATGGCAAATGGTGAACATCATGGTGACTCAGTTCTGACTTTTGATCTCATTGCCCTGCAAAATATTCCACTTACACAACACAATCCATATCCTCCATCACTAATCATTCAATGACATCATTCTTCTTTTTCTTCTTCTAACTCGAAGCTGTGTCAAATTAACTGCTTATAATGCCTTTATTAAGTGCTTCACACTTGTTAGTAAACTTACCAAACATGTCTCTCAACCTTCCATCACCAGAATGTGGAACACTTCCTCTCATAATGTGGAACAGATAAGAAAAATGTGGAACACTTCCTCTCATAATGTGAAACAGATAGGAAAAATGTGGAACACTTCCTCTCATAATGTGGAACAGATAAGAAAAATGTGGAATACTTCCTCTCATAATGTGAAACAGATAGGAAAAATGTGGAACACTTCCTCTCATAATGTGGAACAGATAAGAAAAATGTGAAACACTTCCTCTCATAATGTGGAACAGATAAGAAAAATGTGGAATACTTATGAAGAGCGTACTAACAATTGCAACTAGTACACTCAAGGGATGGTTAAAACATGTTATTTTCTACTAAAAAGAAATTCTTCTGATGAATTAGCATGACTGATTTTTATTTACCATGGATATTACTTCAAAACATTCTTAACAAGGAATGTGGGACAGCCCCTTTCAACACAGAAGAGTGAGCAACATGGACATTTTTTAAGACTCAAAATGAGGAACATTTCTTATAATGAGGTACGCTTGAGCAGTATTTGACCACATAAGACTCACAAGGCACAAGTGCATCTTTTCAGGGGCAGCCCAGAAACTGCCTGGTTAAGTGACTTCCCCAGAGATGTTGGACTGTTACAGAAAGCTCATTTGGCAGCTCATGGCATTACCCTCTTCCAATGCTTTCAGAAATCTGGCAAGCATTTCTGTGGAAATTATTGAATATATTCTAACATGCTATTTATGGTACTCACTCTACCAGTGTCATTGTAAAAAGTAATTTTACCCACCAATATCAAAACAATGCAACATTTTCAAGTCAAGTCAAAGTCAAAGAAAACGTTATTGTCATTCAGCACTACACAGCAATGTAGCTGAACGAAATTACAATGCTTCGTCGTCAATGCAGGAAACAGTTGCACATATAGACAGAGAAAAATTAATAAAATTAATTGATGCCAACAATCTATATCAGCCACTTTTATGATGGAGTGCCGCACTGATAGGGTTATAGTGTACAAGTCAGCACCATAAATTAGTTTGTTGTACGTTTTTGGAAAATCTTTATACTATCAGACTTACAGAGATGTGGTACCTTTCATGAATACATTGCTAATAAATTTAGCAATTTCTTGTAAATGGATGTGAAATCTTAAAAATATCAATTTCTTTAATAACATTATGAATGCAGCAGCAACAGTTTTATTTAAAATCCAGATAGAAGTGATTTTTTACCACCTGAAAAGCATGTGCAAACTTTGTTGGAAGAATTATTTTGCATCAAAATAAAATATCAGTTACATGATGTTTTTACCTTAACCAGTTAATCTAAACTTCAATGCACTTAAAATGCAGTTGCCAGTTTTATAAGTACAATAAGATTGTCAAGAGTATGAATTGTAAAGTTATAAGTGCATTCCCACAAATTTATATGGCACTCACTCTTTAAATTTGTGACACAACTTTCCTAGGACTATAGTAATAGCTGTACAGTGCTTACCCCTTCATAATTAATTCATTCTATTCTATAGTTAGGTAGTTAGGTTACCAAATATTATTCACTACTTAGATGATTTATATCCTAAGAGAAATGTACCTTTTGATACACACACACACACACACACACACACACACACACACACACACATATATATATATATATATATATATATATATATATATGGGTCTACCTGAAAATGACGAAAGTGCAGAACGTCAATGACGAGAACACCAACACCGGAAGATCGACAACAGAGAAGACCAACAGTTGAAAATCCTGACGCTGAGGACACCGACGTGTTAAGGTAAGTGTGCGATAGGGACGGACGTTAGGGTCAGAGTGTGGGTAAGGTAAGTGTATGATAGTGACGGACATTAGGGTAGGGTGCGGGTCAGGTAAGTGTGCGATAGTGATGGACTTTAGGTTTAGGGGCAGGTTAAGTGAGTTAAGGTTAAGGTGCGGGTAAGGTAAGTGTGCGATAGTGACGGACTTGAGGGTTAGGGGTGGATTAAGTGAGTTAGGGTTAGGGTGCGGGTAAGGTAAATGTACGATAGTGACAGAGTTAAGGGTTAGGGACAGTTTAAGTGAGTTAGGGTTAGGGTGCGGGTAAGGTAAGTGTGTAATAGTGACGGACCTTAGGGTTAGGGTTAAGGTTAGTGCATAGATAGTTGTGTATGTAAGGTTTAATGTAGGTTTGTAAGGTTTTTGGTGTGCTTGTGTTGTGTGTTTTTCAGGAAAGGAATTTGTTTTGTTGATTATCGGGATTTTGGTTTGTCGGGCATGTGAAGTTTTGTGTTTTTGAACTTTCTTTTTTTGTCGTTTTTTTCGTGTCGGTTATTTCGTTGTCGGTATTTTGGCATGTCGGTGTTATCAGGTAGACCCATATATATATATATATATATATATATATATATATATATATATATATATATATATATATATATGAAATGAAAGATGTCTAATCTGACAACATATAACACAGTTTGCAGGTGACTTCCAGATTTCATTCTCCCAAATTACCATTTTGATTTCTTTTTTTCTTTTGGGCTGCATGCCATACGCTTATACATTATTTGATGACCTCCAAGATCACAGTCTGTCTCTAAGAATAGGTACTTTGCAAGAATTCTAACTGCTGTGACTTGCTTGAGCCCTCACCCATTTCACAGCTAGCTGTCAGCATAATCACTGTCACAACACAGGTGATCTAAACTTCCAAAACAATATTCTCTCCAATGGAGTCATAACAGACATGAACCTCCACTCTCCTCCATCGCCAGATGCCAAATGAATTTGCACAACTAAATGTTTATTCATTTTAGCACTAGCTCACACATTCTCAGTGGCATGTCGGCAAGGAGGTAAGGAGACAAATATACTATCTGCAAAACAAAATTTACATTCACACTCAGAGACAAATTTGGCAGCCTAACAAAGTATAGCAGATAACTAGATTTGATTTCCGAATCTCCTTAAATTTATCTCACATTGATTTTTCTAATTTACAGTAAGAACAGTAACAAGAATAATTTCATATGGCTTCAAAATGTTAACAAACAAACAAAAATAATCTGCAGTTCTACATATCCTGGATATTTAAATAGCAACTCATTGGAATGATGATTACAATATGGGTGATTGAAAGTTAACAAATATTTCTAATATTCAATATGGGTGATTGAAAGTTAACTAATATTTATAATATTCTTTCCTTACCCAGTTATTTTTTTATTTAATTTCATTTTATTTTAAAAATATCAGTAATTTTCCTTCAGCTGATTGTTTTGATAGTTCTTAGTCATTATTAGTTTGGTTTTAAAACAGTATTAACAATACCTGTTAACTATCATTTGTATTTTGACATTGTTAAAAAAAATTGTGTACACTGTACACTAAAAATAAAACCTGCACTAGCAATGTCTTTCTCCATAGGTTCATAGGTGAATGCGTGGCTATTGTCTCTGACAGGATATTTTAAGCCTAGCCATGCTTCCCATTTGTCACTCATCTGTGTTATCCCATAGGTGTTTAACTATCTTTGCCATAATTATATTTAAATATCTCTCATTTGTAGTGGATTCTTTTATTTTCATCTTGTTTTCAGTGTATCAGGAGTCCCAACTAAAAGGTAGGGCATTTAGCACTGCCTCTCTACATTAGGAGTATAGGGGTCAGTCTTACAGTAAATTTTCAATTTCCCATCCACTGGTCCCAATTATGCTTAAATAGGGTCATGGAAGATGTGACGTCCCTCCTTAGTAATCAAGGAGCCACAATCCTCACCACTGACACTGATGAGGATTGTTCACTTGGAAGAAAAATAGATACAGTATTTCCAGATGCAGCTCTCTGCACCAAGCACAATTTCCCTTAAGAGCACACAGGGAACACACCCATCCTAAAGCTGGGTTTCCCTCTTTCACCAGGCCCCATGTAAGACTCCACACTGAACACAGCTGTAGAGTTTATTCTTCAGCTGAGTGTTCCAAGCCAAGTCCTCCACCATCCTCTCTGTGAAAACAATACTCTGTGTCCTTGCTCCAAGTAGCTGACACACACATTCTTTGAGATTTGATTTACACACACACACACACACACACACACACACACACACACACACACACACACACACACACACACACACACACACACACACACACACACTCACACACATGCCTGGGAAAGGCTGGCTCATATTTACCAGATATGCCCACTCTGCCCAGACTATAAGGTAGATACTGTCACCAGAACACTCCAAAGACAGCTGCTTTAAGGCTGTTACCGGGCTATCCAATTATATTTAGTAAAATGAATACAAATACAAATGGTAGTGTTTGACCAATGCAGCAAGGCTTTCAGGAACGGCCACTGTATCACCAAATAAATATAAGTACTCAAAAAGGTTAAAATATTTTCTAAAAGACCATCCACAATGAAAAGTGTAAATATATTTAATAAATTATAAAAGAACATGAAAATACTACATATATATTTACAATAAACACCAGGGTTTCAGCATTAGGAAATATTAAAAATAACACAGATGGAAAGATTCACACAGATACAGAAAAACAATACTTGACTAATCTTACTATATTTTCCTGACTGATTGAAATAATTACTGACTTTTAGTTCACATATTAGAGCAAGGCAAGATGATATAGGTGAGTGGTCCTTTTTTTGTCAAGTTTCACAAACAGACTGCCCTGACATTTCTGTGTCATCTAGTATTAAACCATAATTTCAGTGCTGGATTACAGAATGACATCACATACATCTGATCACTTGACTTCTGGTTCCCACACTACCCCCTTTACTGGAAACTGAGCTCGAATCTTGCACATGTGTTATCATACAGACACCGAGCTTTGCTAAGATGTATTTTAGCATCTGGAAACTATAAAACCATTTATAAAACTTCCATCATTCCAGGCTATCAATTAATTCACCCCTAGGGCAATACAGTAGGATTCCTAGTCCTGGTTTTCACAGACATTTTGTCTTTGGCTGCAATCAGAACTGTAAGATACAATCTTTATGGCCTAAACCAGGTAATTTAATTTCAGACAATTTTTCAAAGTTACCTGGACTGAGATTAACCTCTTCTCTTCCAGTATCCTCTGTTACAATATATTCATTTCAGCAATTGCAATACAGACTGACATAGAGGTGTATTTCTTTTCTGTCCAGCAGGACCCACTGTTGGTACTTTTTTAACATAAGCAGCTTTACAAATACATTTTCAATGCAAGCACTTGTACAAATCAGTTTGATATACAAATGACATATAATTCTTTACAAACCTTCAGCTAACTATGCTGGCATATGTTACACATCCACTGTCCTGATGTCTCCTGGAATAGCTGGTAGTACCTCACATCATCACATCTCTCCCTCCTTTGAGGATTCAAGCTAGTTTTTCAAGTGACCCTTGAGAAATGTGGCTTGAGGGGCATGAGCCTGTCTGGGCACACATTAACCCATACCCTGTCTTGAAATCCCTTCTGCATTGGTATTGCTGACCTCATTATGATGCTGCACTGTCATATCATATGCCTGCAACCCTAGGCTCCACCTTAATAACTTGGCATTTTGCTGGCCGGCTCGATGTAGTCATGTCAAGGGATTATGTTCTGTAACCACAGTGAATTTCTTTCCATACAGCTAGGGTTGAAGTTTCTATAGTGCCCGTACTATGGCTAGACATTCCTTTTCTACTGCTGCATAACATTCCTCCCTAGGTTAGAGTCTACAGCTGAGATATACAACTGGATGCTCTTCTTCCTCTGAGGAAATCTGGCTGAGTACAGCCCCCACCTCATGTTTAAAGCATCCACCTGCACAACAAATTCTTTGCTGTAATTTGGATTGGCTAACACAGGGGTCCTCCCAAAGCCCCTTTAAGATTTTTGTAATACCTGCTTACTGTCTGGGCTCCACAATACCTTATCTGGCCTGCTTGTCCTGCTCATGTCTGTGAGGGGAGCAGGTATTGTACTATAATTGGGAATTAACTTTCTATAGTACCCTGCTGTCCTCATGAATGCCCTCACCTGCTTTTTGGTAACAGGGGTAGGCCACGCCTGAATAGCTTCCACTTTGGCAGGTTCTGGCCTGATCTTAACTGTCCCCACTCTATATCCCTGGTAGGAAAGTTCTGCCATTCCCACCTGACACTTTCTAGGCTTAGTGATCAACCCTGCCTTTTGCAGTCTGCCCAGGTCCTCCCATGCTGAAAGTCCTCTTGCCAAGAATGGCTGTATATAGCAATATTGTCCAGGTAACCAAGTGCATAATCTCCTGCTCCTGCTAGGATACGATCTACCAGCCTCTGGAAGGTTGCGCAGGCATTTTTCATTCCAAAGGGCATCTTCATGAACTTGTATAATCCAAAAGGAGTTACAAAAGCTGACCTCTCTCTAGTGGTGGGAGTCAAGGGCACCTGCCAGTAGCCCTTGGTCAGATCAATAGCAGTCAGATATTTAGCCCCACCCAGCTGCTCTAAGTCTTCATCTGTCCTAGGCATCTAGGCATGGGTTAAGCATCTGACTCCGTGTGACTCTTTAGTTTTCTGTAGTCCATACATAACCTGGTGCTGCCATCTTTCTTTGGTACCAACACCACTGGGGAGGCCCAGGGACTGCTGGAATACTGGATTACCCTCAGTTCCAGCATTTCATGTATCTTCTCCCTCAGAGTCTGCCTGACTTACTCAGGCACCCTGTAAGGGGCCTGCTTGATAGGCTTCAGGGTCCTGTACCACATGGTGCTGCACCAGATGTGTGCACCCAGGTTTCCCAGTGAACATGCCCCCAAACTGCTGTAACACTGCTTGGATTTCTGAAACCTAGGTAGGAGATAGCTGCTGGGACATTGCTGTCCCTTTCACTGAGATGCTAGTCCGAGCCTCACTAAGGAGATCAGTCACCAGATACCCTTCAGACTCCTCCTGCCATCCACTGCAAATACTCAGCACAAGGGGGTCCCTATGATGGTAAGGCTTCATCATGTTAACATGGTACAATTTGTGCCCATGCCTCCTGCCTAGCAGGTTTAACATATAGTTAAAATCACTTACCTTCCTTACCATTTTAAAGGGTCCATCCAAAGCTACATGCAGCTTATTGTGTCTGACAGGAATGAGCACCATAACCTGCTGTCCCACAACACACTATCTGACTAGAGCATTCCTGTCATACCAGACCATTTTCTACTGTTGGGCTCCTCCCAGGTTCTCCTGGGCCAAGCCCACTAGCTCCCTAAGCATTGCCCTGAGGTTTAGGACTTATGCTACAACAGACTCCTTGTGGGATTCACACACACTGTCCCATTCATCACAAATCAAATCTAAAGGCCCCCTTACCTGATGCCCATACAGCAACTCAAATAGTGAAAAGACTGTGGATTCCTGGGGTACCTCTCTTTATGCAACAGCAGATGGGGCAAATATTTGTCCCATTCTCTATTAAACTGGTGGGCAAATGCCCATAGCATGCTCTTTAGTTTAACCTCTCCACATGCTCACTAGTCTGGGGGTGGTCTTTTGGTGCTTTACCCCACAGTGCTCCCACTGACAAACCAGCAGGTCTGACATGAAATTGGCACTTCTGTTAGTCAGTATTTCTTCTGTGGAAATCTACTCTCCTGAAAATCCCTAACAAAGCATTTGCCACCTTCTCTGCCTTGATGGAGTACAGGGCCACCACCTCAGGGTATCTAGTAGCATAATGTACTACCACCAGGATATACTTATTCCCTGTGGAATGTGGGGAACTCAGAAGCCCCACAATATTCATAGCTATGATCTGAAATTGCTATTTAATCACAGGCAAAGGCATCAAAAGAGCTTTGACCTTGTCCCCCTGCCTTGCCTACATTTTGGCACTACTCACAGTTCCTGCAGTACCATGTTACATTCCTTGCAATTTTAGGCCAATAAAAGTTCTGCATAATATGTCTCTTGGTATGCTTTATGCCCATATGACCTGCAAAAGGAATGTCATGAGCTATGGCTAGACGTGTCAAATGCTAGGCTCTAGGAACTACCAACTGCTGTATTGCCTCACCCTCTAGCCCTCCCTCAGGGGTCCACTCTCTATACAGTAAACATTTGTTCCAGTATACAGACTCCTCTTTTTCTTGAAAATCGGGTGCCTCCTTAGCTATCTTCCTCAAGCCTCTTAGTGTAGGGTCCGAGAGCTGAGCCTGTCTCAATTCTACCTTTGTGACACTTCTCAGCTTCCCTTCCACAGGAAGTCTGGTATCCTCTAACAGTGTGCCTCACTGTCAGCCTGGGTACTACCACTCACCTCTGCACTTGTAGCCACTCTGTCCTAGGGAACATAAGTACCTACCAGCAGCTGTGGCTCACCTTCAGGCTCACTGCTACAGGGTGCTTCTCTACCTGAATTAGCTACCTCACCAGCCCTGGCTTCAGGTGTGGGGGGTCTGTCTGGGTCTCTCCAGTCTACCAGCTCCACGTACCTGTCTCCATGCCAGACTGCATGTAACTATATGCACAGAAGGTGCTGCATTATCAAAATCATTCCCAATTAAGACATCTGCATGGATATCCTCAAACACACCTACTTGCTTGTTTCCTTTTCCACCCCCCAGTCAAAGTGAAACCTGGCCAAAGGCATTTGGAATGGGGTACTTCCTAAAGCTCTGACTAGAGTGGACTGCCCAAACAAGTACTGCTCCTCTTTAACCACTGCAGGCTTCACTATGGTTATGTCAGAGGCTATGTCTCTCTTAGCAGTGGCCTATTTTTCATCCACTAAGATAAGATATCAACTCTGGTGGTAGTCTGGTATCCCTATTATTTCCAGAAAACCTACCACTGGCATACTGTTATTCCCACTTGCTGGCTCCTCCACCTTTTGTTCCCCACCTTGCTTCCATGGACATTGGTATGCTACACGATCCCACTGGTTACATTTAAAACATCTAACCCTTGATCCTGGCCATGTATCTGAACTTGTGGTTTCCCCTGTTACTGGAGGACTCTGTGGGGGTGGTTTAGGCTGCCCACCATGGGGTTTGCTAAATAGAGATCCCCTTTATCCCCCAGCTCATCTGCAGAGTTACACTCCCGGTCTGCCAACCAGATTCTCATGTCCTCAGGCAAAGTGGTAAGGGCTTGTTCCCTCACCAAAAGGTCTGCCAGCCTTTTAAAAGTGGTGACCTGACAGGCACTAACCCACCTATGAAAATAAGTGCTAACTCAGCAATATAATTGAAACACTTTAATCTGCCTTGCGTCTATGCTCACAAAAATTTTTCTGTAAGCTTCAGGTGTTAACTTAAAACATTCCCATAAAAATTGTTTAACTTTATCATAGTTTAAACAATCAGTATCACAAAATTTAGAGACAGCAGTTGCAGCTTTACCATGGAGTAAGGGGGGTCAGGAATCATACCCAGAGCCCTTCATCAATATTCAGATACTCTTTCAAATACATAAATAAAACTATCAAAATTATCACCCGCTGTAAATTGTGGAAGAAATTTACTGACCTTTATTGCTTCTGGGGTTTGGTTATTCCCTTCCCCATTACATCCATGACCCTGACAAAGAGTCAGCATCTCCCTCTCATGTTTACGCTGATTCTCCTTTTCTTCAACCTCCAAATGCCACAGTCTCTTATTTTCTTTGATCTGCTGCTGCAGTCTCTTCCAAGCATTTGGCCTCCAGTTGAAGTCTCTTTAACTGCAGATGTCTTTTTAAGTCCTCTGAGGAAAAGGTGAACTGGCCTGTTTCTGATGCTGCAAATCCCCATCACAAGACTGGTTATCGTCCAGGTTGCTGGTCTAGGCTACAACTGTGACTAAGGCTGAAATCATTTCTTCTTTAGTCAGGTTGGCATGCACCAGTCCTTTGGCTTCACACACCTTGACCAACTGGTTCTTTGTCAGCTTGCCATAATCCTATGCTGATATCTTTGCCTGTTTTCTCTGACTAAACTAAACTAACAAAAATAAATAAAACTGTTGTGAAAATGAAACTCTGTACATTTGCCTTGTGGCTACTGAGAGTACACAAACCTTCCGTTAACACTGCCTACAGGCTACAGAAGTTCAATTAATATCCATACCACTGCTCACCAATATGTGACATCCCTCCTCTGACCCAACAATCAAGGAGCCTCAATCCTTACCACTGACACTGGTGAGGGATGCTCAGTTGGAACAAAAATAGATACAGTATTCCAGATGCAGCTCTCTGCACCAAGCACAATATCCCTTAAGTGCACACAGGGAACACTCCCATCCGGGTACTGGATTTTCCTCTCTCTCATCAGGCCCCACATAAGAGTCCACACTGACCACAGCTGTAGAGTTGAGTCCTTAGCCAAGTGTTCCAAGCCAAGTCCTTTTCCACCCTCTCTGTGAAACCAGTGTTCTGTGTCCATGCTCCAAGTAGCTGACACACACACTTTTTGAAATTCAATTTTTAGACGCACACGCACTAGCGCACATGCATACACATACACACACACACACACACACACACACACACACACACACACACACACACGCACACACACACACACACACACACACACACACACACACACACACCTGGGAAAGCCTGGCAAAGATTTACCAGATATGCCCACTCTGCCCAGACTATAAGGTAGATACTGCCACCAGAACACTCCAAAGCCAGCTACTCTAAGGCTCTTACCAGGGTATCCAATTATACGTAGTAAAATTAATACTACTAGAAATGGTATTGTTTGACCAATGCAGCAAAGCTTTCAGGAGATGCCACAGTGTCACCAAATAAATTTAGGTACTATCAAAGGTTAAAATATTCTCTAAAAGATCATCCACAATGAAAAGCGTAAATATATTTAATAATAAAAGAACATGAAAATACTACATATTTATTTACAATAATGACGAGAGTTTTAATCACAGGAAATATTAAAAATAACACAGATGGAAAAATACACACAGATGCAGAAAAACAATACTTAACTAATCTCACTGTATTTTCCTGACTGGTCTAAAGAATTACTGTCCCCTAGTTCACTTACTAGAGCAAGGCACGATGATGTGGGTGAGTGGTTCTTCTTTTGTCAGGTTTCACAAATAGACTGCCCTGAGATGTCTGTCTCTAGTATTAAAACATAATTTCAGAGCTGGATTACAGAATGACATCACATACATCTGGTCACTTGACTTCTGGTTCCCACACTACCCCCTTTACTAGAAACTGAGCCAGAATCTTGCACATATGTGTTATCATACACACACATAGAGCTTTGCTAAGATGTGTTATAGCATCTGGAAGCTATAAAACCATTTCAAAAACTTTCACCCTTTCAGGGTAGCAATTAGTTCACCCCTAAGGGCAATACAGTATGATTCATAGGGACAGGGAAGATCTCTGCTTCACATGGATGGTAAACCTGCTCCAGAGAAAGAGTATTCCCTGAGACACATACTTGTCCTTCCAACATGTCTTATTTATGTTGCAAGCAAGGTTTTAAGTCCCTGGATTGGGTAGCTCTGATGCTATTTATTTTGCAGATATACAAGAGGTCCATGAGAACGGGTTTCTGGGGTGGCTTTTATGTCAGATATAGATCACTCCACAACAGTCTGTAAAAACAGAATATAGGGTTAGGGCTTTGAGGTGATCTGCATATGACATGTTGTTAACACACTGTATTCTTTTTGTGAGGAACTTCTATGGAGGTTTCATTTGTTGCATGTGAGTAGTCAGTTATGTACTGAAGGGAGTATTGCACTCAACGATGGGTCTGATGAGGGTTGCGTACAGTGGAAAGATGACTTCCTTGAACCTAGATGCCATACTCTTGATTGTAAGTTGAGCAACACAGAATGATTTCCTTACTACCTTGGACCCAATCTATGATTTCATAGTCTGTGTTTTTAAAATAATTTGACTAGTAACTGCTGAGGCATTTGAGAAGTATATGTAGTACCATACATATACATAATGCAGAAGAAATTATGGGTGTTATTCCCAGTCAAACTGTAAATTATGCAGTAGTTAGTTTTACAAATACTCTTACACTGAAATCCAGAATATCCTACTAGGTAGCAATTCACAGAATTATGTAGCACTACAAGGCAACACGTTACATGCAGCAACCAAAGGGACATATAAATGACTGTATAATGACATGCAAGTGAAGGAGCAAAGACTGATGTGACATGACATGCAAATGAGTATCTGAGAAAGAAGGTCACACTTCGCAGTTTTCTAGTATGCCGTGTTGCTCCATCAGCTCAGGGTATGTTATAGTGACATGTCTACCATGGTAGGTGCTTACCATGTTCCACTTGATGGTTGTCCTCTGTGATCAAGAAGGATATGTACATTTACCTGACCATGGACATTACTAATGTACAGATTGCTGATGGTAGTTCTGGCTAACATTCAGATGGAGGTGGCCATGTATGCCATGTGTGCCACCAAAAATCACATAATTACTGTAGTGGCACCATCCCTGGACTTCAGGCTTTGGAAGTTGTAGATGAAATCAACCCCCAGGCATCTCCAGATCAACATGTATAGCTGCAAAATGTGTCAGGATTACAGTACTGTATGTCTGCTGATTGATGCCTCAGACTACGTACATATTTGGCCAACCTGTGGGAATGGCCACTATCTACACACTGGTAACTAGCCATATGGTGTGCATCTGCATGTCATATGCAGTGTGTTGCCACAAGCCCAGTGGTAGCAGTAGTTGTGCTGTTGCTCACATAGGAAACTTCTCAACACCTGTGCTGTGCATCTTATGAGGCAACAGGGGTTAGTGTTGCCAAAGTGACAACTACAATGATAGCTGTGAGACCAACCACCCATGAGGGAGATAAATAATATCAGTTTGTCCTGGGACTGTGACTGGTTAAGTGTGTTGGTATCATTATCAGCCCATGTGCAGGTGAAGACCCCGGCCTGTTGTACTGGCCCAGTCCCTACAGGTGCCACTGTAGACATGGTTTGTTCTGTGAATACACAATGAATTAAATATCAGACTGACAGTGCACATGTCAGAAGTTGTGATATCCATGGTGTTCATGCACATAAATGGTTGATACATGTTAGCAGTAAGCAGTCCACTGAATCTGAGCACCCAAATTTATCTATGGAACATAATCACAGTTGTCAGTGAGTGGTCACTGACATCTGACTGAGCCTAGGTGCTGTACAGCATGTGTAGTATTGTTACCAGTCTGTCTGGTCTTTGTGTGAGATGTGCAGTGGCAAGTCACTCCCAGTGCCTGTGCATGTGTGGGCAGAAAAGTGCACTTGAATTAGATGGAAGAGGTGTAAAGGAAATGTCAGAAGACTACTGTAGGCACAGTCCCTATACAAATTGTACTCTCTTTAACTGCACCCATAATGGAGGCATCAGGACATAGTGCATTACAGTTAAAGGTTGTACAGGTTGTGCAGGCTGTGTGTAGTTAGAGTATACACAGGGTTTGATGCACCAAGGCACAGTCTAGTACAGTTAAATGGAGCACAGCATGTAGAGGGACTGTGCCTATTGCCAGAGTAGGGCATCTTGTGTCGCAACACTATACAATTAAAGGAAGAATAGCAGGAGCTGCACCTACAGAAAGGAAGTGGTATCATGCATCAGGCACAGTCCAGCAGAGTTAAAGTATGTGCAGCATGTAAATGTTGGACAGCAGTAGTAGGGACAGGGCACCATGCATCAGAGCACAGTCCAGCAGAGTTAAGGCATGTGCAGCATGTAAATGTTGCACAGCAGTAGTAGGTATTGGGCACCATGCATCAGGGCACAGTCCAGCAGAGATAAAGTATGTGCAGCATTTAAATGTTGCACAGCAGTAGTACAGACAGGGCACCATGCATCAGGGTACAGTCTAACAGAGTTGAAGTATGTGCAGCATGCAAATGTTGCACAACAGTAGTAGGGACAGGATACCATGCATCAGGGCACACTCTAGCAGAGTTAAAGTATGTGCAGCATGTAAATGTTGCACAACAGTAGTAGGGACAGGGCATCATGCACCACAGCACAGTCCAGAAAAAGAGTGCAGAGCATGTACAAGATGTACACTAGCAGGAGGGGACAAGCACCATGCTCCAGGACACAGTACATGCTACACACCTGTAGCATAACAGTGCACTAGTACTCTTACAAACACCATGAGAGATAAATGGTAACCTGCATGAGCAGCTTGGGTGTCCACCTTATAATACAAGACATCATGTTATAATACAGGGTGTGACAAAAGGGAGATACTGCCGGCACAGCTATCTGGAATTTTGTAAATAATTATGTCATTTGTGAATATCAACAAGATTTATGTAAGATGCTTGTGTTACAAATGTATTAGAACTGTATGTCATGTGTGTATCAAACTGCTGGTACAGAAGTGTGTGTTGAAAAGGCTTTTGCAAAGTGCTTGAAATGTATCCACAGTGTACCCTACTAGAAAAGAACAGAAATGTATGTGCACTATTGTAACTGTTTATATTTATATATTTTAACAGTGGAAACTGGGATACAGGAGGTTAACCTCAGTCTAGTAAATTTCAGAAAAATAGCCAAAATTAAGTTACTTTATAGGCTAGGCCAGAGACACAGAGTCTGTGCTGAGAGGCTTTCTTTATTGTCTTGGAAGTATTTTATTCTTTGATGACTTCCAGCATTTGCCAAAGATCTGAGGAAAAGCCATTGTCTGTGTATTTTTACAGGTAGATGCTAAATGCTACCAGCTGCCATCAGTGGTTGTTTTGGGCCTGTAGACTAGAAGTCAGATGACAAGAAATGATGTAATTCTGCAAGCTAGCCCAGCAGTAATATTTGAGATATTAATATGAGAACTCTCTGAGAGAGACACAGCATTCTGTATTCTGTTTTGGAGCTGGCAACAACAAGATCCATTCATCAGATCTGCCTTGCTCTTAAGTAAGTTAACTAGGGTAAGGTAACTTTCTTAAATACAGCCAGGAATATAGCAAAGTTTTGTTTAGATATTTTTCTTTATTTAGTTACTAAACCTCTACTTTTCCTTCCTAAAAAACTGGCACCACACAAATATACTTTCTCTATTACCTCCCTCAACAATACCAATATCAGACCAGAACCCCATTCTAAATTATTGGTGTTATAATTGACAATGAATTAAAATTTAACATACATATCCACCATTGCATAAAAAAACACAAGAAACTTGGTCTCCTGTACCATAACCACAAACTGCTTTCGCCTTCCACCAAACCCTCCCTGGCCCTGTCTCTCCTATTGCCCTGTCTTTTGTATGCAGCCCCTGTTTTTTACTAACCTTCAGTCTTGACTTCTCTCTAAACTAGAGCAAACATACAATAAAATAGCTTGATTTGCCTCTAACCTCCCCTACAGATCTCACCACTGCCTCACCCTTAAATCATTACAATGACCTGAATTCCATAAACAACCGTTTCTTTCTCAAATGCATATCACACACTCAAGTCTTTATAATCCCACTTTCTGTCCCTCTCTCTATATAACCCCTGATGTCAGCTTCGTACATCTGACAAACATCTTCTTGATATTTACAAACAGTCAAAAAATATCGGTAAGTCCCTATATAAATACTCTATAGCTCACACCTGGAACTGCCTTCCACTTAAAATAAGAAGTAACCCCCATAGGTTCCATTTCAAACTACAACTCACACACTACCTTCTTAAGACCTGGTCCTGCCCTTGCCAAGCTCTGACCTGATCTCTAACTGATTTCTTCCTAAATTCTACTTTTGATTACTTTAAGTTTTTCTCTCTTTTCATCCGCCTTTCTTTCTTGTTCTTCTTCTTCTAACACTCCAATTTACAATATATCTACAACCAGGTTCTTGTAAATATTCCTACTCAGGGTTTTATCCTGCTGCTATTGTGTTGGATGTTTTTGAAACTTATATATAAATATTTTGTCTTTGTTGATTTAATTTTATGTAAATGTTTCTTCCCATTATTGCTATTGTAATTTTTAGTCTTTATATTAATTACTGTTTTCTTGAATGTCTGTAATTGTAATTGGGGCTTTTCTCCTCGCGTCTCCACTGAAAATGGGCCTTTGACTCAGTTGGATCAACCCTATTAACAAATGATAATAAATAAATAAATAAATTATCTGAAACTGTTCTGCAATGTTGTTTTAAATATTTCCTGTGGTTTTGAACTCTGATGTCACTGTGAATATATGTATTTAGTATTGTCTTGTTCTTTTATTTATTATTAAATATATTTAAACCTTTTATTGTGGCTGATCTGTGTAGAGATATTTAAGTTCTGAGAGTACTTGCATATTTATTTGGTGACACTATGTAGGCCACTCCTAATAGCCTTACCCTTGGTCAAAGTATCATTTGTATTAATAGTAACATTACACAGTAAGATTGGACACCCTTTGTTAGGGGCCTTAAAGTAGCTGATACGGAGTCGGCTAGTGGCAGTGATAACTACCTTATAGTCTCGGAAAAAGGGGCATAGCTCATCATCCTGTGCCAGCCTTTCCCGTGTGTGTATGTGTGTGTGTGTGTGTGTGTGTGTGTGTGTGTGTGTGTGTGTGTGTGTGCGTGTGTGTGTGTGTGTGTGTGTGTGTGTGTGTGTGTGTGTGTGTGTGTGTGTATAAATCAAACCTCAAAGAGAGTGTGTGTCAGCTACTTGGGCAGGGACACGGAGCACTGGTTGTGCAGAGAGAGGGTGCTGGAGGTCTTGGCTTGGCCACTCACCTGAGATCTCAGTTCTATAGCTGTGTCAGAGGGGAGTCTTATTGGGGGTCTGGAGAAAGAGAGAGGAACCAGCCCCGGACTGACTGTGGTCTCTGTGTGCTCTTAAGGGAAATTGCACTTGATGCAGAAAGCTGCATCTGGAAATACTGTGTGTGTACCTGTTATCCTCCCAGTGTACATCCCTCACTGTTGCCAGTGGTGAGGACTGAGGCTCTTTGATTACTGGTTTAGTGGTGGGGCATCACACAGGGAAGTACCACTTCAGCAGGAAACAGCACCACTCTGTGGTGCATGGTATGTGCATACTATGTGTCCAAAGCAGTGATGGTGCAGTGGGTGACAGGACACATTCCTGCAGTGGTATAGGGTGAACAGGAAACTGGGAAGATTTTGATTTAGGAATTATAAGGACCCTAATAATGGCATGAGTAGGGATAGTGAAAGTAAGGGAATATGATGTGAATACTGAAGATAGACCAGGGAAATGAACAAGAGAATATACAAATGAGGGTAATTGGAAGTACTAATGGGAAATGGTGTAGATGTTTAAAGGAAAGAGAACTCTATAAAAATCATAAAATGGACATGGAAGTCTGTGACTATTTAGCTAGCTTATATAGCACTACAATTAGAATACTGGTTACTGGCTAGGTAACACAGGTTAGTCTAATGCCTTGTTTGAAGACAGGCTTCCATATGTTTAAATTTGCAATAATGACATGCCCGTCAGGAATGGACTGGCTCTGAGTGGGAATGACAGGTCAGTATCTTTGATAAAGCCAGGCAGTTACTTGAGTATAATAGCCTGTGTACCATTGTTAATTGAATGGTTTCAGATAATTACATGATGTAGTAGTCACAGCTAGATGGTACACACCAGTGAAGCATGCAATCCTGTTATAGTACTATATGGAAACTTACAAGAAGCTGGGCTGTAGAAAAGCATTGAGACAAGTTGTTTTTGGTATAGCTGGTCAGAAACATATTTCGCAACTTCTTAGTGCAAGAAATCTGGACAAAGCCTGACATAATGGGGGACAAAGACCCAAAAATGGAGACAGATTTTAAATATTGCTCTAATAAACTTAGAAAGTCATTAGAATAAGATGATTTGTGTTAGCATGCGTTCTTCAACAGAAATAAAGTCTGAAACTCAAACGTATGTCACTATTTAGCGATATCAATCCTCTGATAATCTTGGTGATTTGTCAGAAATCTGCAAATTTTATGAGGAAAACACCAAAAATATGAGGCAAAAATCTGGACATTGTGCAAATATCTGGACAGAAAAGTGTTAGACCTATATATTATACAATGTCTCTGATTGTTTTTGACAATGTAAGACTTGAATTACCTTTCTGAACAGTCAAAGCTAATATACTACAACTGACTGAATTGTATAAAAAGTATCACTTATTCAAGATGACCTTAATAAACTTTACAGATCTAACAACATCAATGGATGAGTTCATTCTGGAGGAAATAAGCAAGTAAAAAGCAGGTAGAGAACAGATCAGTACATACACAAACAGCATACATTTTCTTTTGAGGATGTTTATAAACAGGTCTGAGTCAGGCAACCAAGCTTTAACAAATATAAATAGACAATGAAAGACTATACAGCTGACAATGCAAAAAACAGGCAAAGTACTCACAATTCATCAATAGACTGGGTAAACTGACAGCATCATGGTCTTTCAAAATGCTATCCACAAAATCAGAACACAGAAGTGAGCCATCACAGCCCCTGTGGAACATTCAGAGTGACTGGTTGATGTAGCAAGGTAGAATCATTCTACCTGACAGCTAGAGATTTATTTACCTTCAGAGTAGTAACCACTGGAATGTGTCTACAAGCAGTTCCGTTTTAGACAGCCGTTAAAAGAAGATGCTGACTGACAGAATCAAATGTCTTTGAAAAGTAAGGAGCAAAGAAAAAAACAACAATTCCACGGTTAAGTGCGGCATATATGTATTCAGTTATGTTAAGGAATACTGGAAGGGATCATCCTGAGATTCCTGCCTCTGATTCATACCATGAGTGAACAGTTACTGACTTTTTAATGGTCGACATCCATTGCAACCAAATGCACATAAAATTTAGGGCACATGATAATCTAATCTAAAGTGTTTTTCTCAATGCATTTCCATTTTTATACCTTGTGTGTGTCAAACACAGTGTACTACCATATCTGCATATACATGTCATTATAAAGCCCACATGCCTATTCTAACCCTGTATTATCCTTATTCACCTGTCCTTGTGAAATCTAACTTACTTTGAAATGTTACAGGGTCTTTCTGTTCATAATACAGGCAATTTGATTTTAATGCAAAAAAGATAAAAATATTTGTAACACAGTTCATAGTAAATGAAATCATAAAATACAAAATAATTTGGAGAGGTGTGAGTTATTTTATAATGTGAGAAAAAGTATGCACAAAAAATACATCCAATTTCAGAAGACTTTGGTGCATTCTACTAAGTGAATTTGCATGACAAGTGGCCATGGGCATCATGGGTGCAATTCTGAAAACCTAGCCACATGATGAGGCTAGGCTGCATTATGTGGCCAGTCACACTATATGCTAGTAACTATATAATGAAGCATGATATATAATAATAAAGAAAAAATATGACAAAGGGATTCAGAAATCTTTTAAATGCTGCACAGCAACGCTGTGCTCACCTTAGGCTTGAACTCAGCTATATAACTGTGTGTCTAAAGAGTACATTGCAAAAATTTGCTTGGATTTGCTGCAGCCATTGTAAATGCATATCTACAGGAATCTCTTATAACACTGCTTTGCCTGATGATGTGTGATGTCACTCCTGGATGTGCAGGGCCATGCAATCACATTTAACATTTCATGGCCTCCACTACACCAACATATTGGACCGATACCATGTGGACAGGGGCACCATACAGGAAACTGTGGACTTGTGTCGGCCTATTCTGCAGCTCCATGGGAGTCTCAGTGGATACAAAAGTGTGTATGGCTTTACATATATTAGCTACTGGCACCATTCAGCGGCCAAATGGAGACACGGTGGAAAGTATCTCATGCATCTGGCTTAAAAATATTCCATCAGTTCTTCAATGCCATGCTGCAGCATATAGGGGAACATATGTGGTTCTCTTGCATCTCAAAGGAGAGAGAAATCGTTATGTAGGAGTTCTGTAACATAGCCCATTTCCCCTGAGGTACAGGACCCATAGACTGCACCCATATTGAAATCAAGGCTCCCACTAGGTGAACTGTGAAGGAGGTATGTGAACCACAAAGGGTATTACTCCTCTATTAACTGCCAATGGATTTGTAATGCACAGGGTATCATCTACTATGTCTGTTCAGGCTACCTAGGCAGTTTTCATGACTCACACATATGGTACACATGTGAACTTTATTAGCGATTTATGAAAGTTGACTTCCGATAAGGCCATCTTGTGGGTGATGTTGGATATGTCCTGGAACCCTGGCTCATGCCACCTATCAGAAATCCACATGATCAAACTGACCAGGAGTAAGATTTGGCAGTATTGCAAATCAGACATATTATAGAGCATATGTCTGGGCTGCTAAAGTTAAACTTTCACTGTCTAGAAACATCTGGTGGGTCCCTACAGTATGACCCAGCCATGTGTACAAAAACACAGACTGTGCATACTAGTTACATAATATTATAGTTAGTAAGCAGTCACAGCAAGGTGGCTTCTTACATGGGAACAATATTCCTAGCCATACCTCATGTAGAGGGATGTGGAACTTTTGAACTGGATACCCAGTGTAACTACGTACTATATGTCAGACAGATTTAATGAACATTACATTGACTACATGTTAATGAGGAGCTGCAGCTACCAATAATAGGAAGTTAGACTCCATAGCTGGGTCATTTGCAGTTGAAACTCTCTAAGGCCTGCCTCAACATCCAGCACTACATTGTGGGACTGTGTGGAGGTGGTAGTGCCTTCAGTGAAGCCAGGAACTCCTCCATCTCTGTAAAAGATGTCTCCATTGAAGGCTCACTACCCGTTGCTCTCTGTTCCATGCAATACTTCTGCATCAATAGGAGGCAGTATAGATTATATCCATGACCTTGCAATGGACCATATCATAGCTGCAGTTCTTATCACCTGCATCAATTACATTGCTGACCATTTCAGCCCAAGTGTGGTCACAGAAGGGTTGGTCAGTGACATGGACAGTTAAGAGCCATTGGTTATGGAGATGGAGGGTCTGTAGTACCACCTCATTTTCTGCATCTGTACATTTTAGCTTGCGGGCAAATATGGATGGGCTTCTAGATCCTGCACTTTTTTAGGGCCATGTCTTTAGGCATTGCTGTCTCTTGGCACAGAAAACAGGGCAATTAAGAGACTTGTTCTTACATGGCCATAAAAAATATGTACAATAATCCTGTGCCATTAGGCCATATAATATGTTCAATTTATGTCTGACAGTTATATATATCTACCAACAATCATTAAGGAAATGGAAGGCATTGTATGTGTACTGAGCTCATATTCCCCACAAAACAATTACTGAAGTGAAACTACACAACAACCTTGACCATTACAATACCACATTAAGGCTGTGGCTGATTACATATCTGCAAGGCATGCAACAGTAAAATATTAATGAACCTTACTCAACATATGTGTCCAAGGAGGTGTCTCCCATCCACCTTAACAACCTTGTAACCTACTACTTACAGTACACTTGCAATGTATCTCCAGCTTTGCCCAACACATCTTAAAACTACTGACAAACTGATATCCCTCACTGGCATTAAGATCTACGGACAGGCAAAGCTAATGTTCTACAATGTAAAGAATTGTGTCAGAAGCAGCAATTACCTTACATAAGCAGATATCTGATACAGGTGGAAAGCTTTTAATAAAATCAGCTAACAGGATTTATACCCCTTTCACAGTAATTTTCTTTAGTAGAACAAGGACAGTATGTGCATATCATTGTCCTTATATCATAGAGATGCACACCTCTGGGCTTGATCATTATGCTAATTAGGGCTGTTCTGAATTGCTCAATTTGTATGACAAGCATAATGACGTACCCACTCCTATGCATCTATGGGCAGCTCTGCTTACCCAAGGTGTGCATAATGGATTAGGATTGAGAGAATCGATGTCTCATTTGCTGTAGGGCATGTATTCTCAACAGCAAACAGAAGGATAGAGGACTGCCATGTTTTACACCTTAAAGTGCCATTGGAAGCATAATAATAGTGCCTATGTTTTATTATTTTGCCATCCATCATGCAAATGAGTTATCTGTTGGCACCCATCATTGCACGGAGGCTGAGACACATGAGAACTGTTTTGGGCTCCACTTAATTGTAATTTTTCCAGAGATCTTAGAAGGTGAGACAGTTATGATAGGAGAAGGTTAGGGTACTGCTATTTTCAGAGCACATAGATGGTGTGAGGAGGAGTCCAAGAATTTTCTGGACATCTTCCATAAGCATCATATTCACAGTCTCCTACAGGAGTTCTATACTGGGTTACAGTATAATGGTGACGCCTAGAATAGTTTGACCAAGGCTGTTACTCATGCTACTGGCATCCAATATATGGGGGAACAGTGCTGTGACCATTACAGTGACTTTAGTTGCTGTAAGCCTGACCTCCTTGGCTGTTGGGAGGCTGAGGTTAGGGTACAGTCACCTCAGTACTGTAAGTATACCATCTTTTAGCTTAACAAATAACCAGCCAATGCATGCCACACTCCAGTTTTTCTTTATGCCCTGTGTATATCTTTAGCCCCTGCAGAGATTAAAAGGGATATGTAGATGCACGGGAGTAGACCAGACCACCTAAGATAATGCCAGATAAGTATACATGGTGTTGTGAAAAATATCTCTGTTTGCATATTATAGTTGTAGCCATTAAAAAATTGTGCAGCAGTACCTCATCTGTCAGAACTGGCACAGGTTAAACAGAGTAGTTAGAGTATGCAATGTTAGAAGTGTGCTTTTGAATGCCTCATCCTATATAGGAGGAATGGGAAACATCTGATCGGTTCCCACATGAATATACACTGGATCCTTCAGTAGAAAACCAGTACAAAAGTTTAGCTGGAGTAGCACAGCAAGTGAAGGAGCAGGAAACGGTGGCAACTCTGATGTAGTCAATGTTGTGGAGTGATAAACTAGTGAGTTCCCATATGAAAGAACAACAGATGATGTAGGATGTAGGTGAAGAGAATATGTCACAGGAAGATGTTCTGGAACTTTCTGTAGAATGCCCACAGGAGACTGAAAATAACGAATGTGCTCTCAGTTTAGAAGAAAAAGATCTGAGGGAAGAGTTGCTTGATTTAATAGAGGTGGATAGACATATTAACACTGATGAAAGGAAGAGATTACAGGAAGTTGATAAGACCCAAAATGTTAGAAGTCTGATAAAACAAATGAACACAGTAATCAATACCATTTACAGAAATTCATGTGATATAACAGAAGTAAATAGGATCTATTACTGTGCAGCTAAATTAATAGCAGATAATCTTACCACATAAACACAGGGCAGTAAGGGAAAGGAAGGGAAGAAATCAAATGCCATCGTGGAAGTATCAAAAAGAGCAAACTATAAAACAATTAAGACAAGAAGTGTCACTGTTAGAAGAATATAGAACAGGAATCGATCAACAAAAATACTTAGAAAGATAGGTGAGATAAAAGCAATGTGCAGTATTAGAACAGACGAGGATCTATTGTACACTGCTGCAAATAATATACTAAAGACATCAGCACAGGCAGAAAAACGTAGAAGATACGCATGTAAATATAAAGGAAAAGTAGACAATAAGCAATTCATTGATGACACAAAAAAGTTTGTAGAAAATTGGGAAACAAAGCAAAAGGAATAGAAACATTACAAAAAAAAGCAGAAATAGACACATTTTGGAAAAATAACTATGAAGACCTTGTGGAACATGACAAAGATGTTGAATGGATAGAAGTAAAAGAAACAATAAGAAGTTCAAATGTACAATATATGAAACGGGGCAAAGTATCAGCCAGAGAAATGGAAGCAAAATTAAGAAAAAACTCCTAAATGGAAAACCCCAGGCCCAGGTGCAGTACCTGGCTGAAAGTATTAACTTATTTACACAAACATTTAGCCCTGAGTAAGAACTACTTATATGCACACCTCTAGCAGGTACCAACCTGGTGAACAACAGAAAAAAGTGATCCTCTTTCTTTAGAGTGAACCTGCAAGATATCCTAAAACTATAGACCAATAACTTGCCTCCTGATGATGTATAAACTATATACTAGAATTAATGCTGACAGAGTTTATAGTCATTTAGGAGAAAACTCAATCATGACAGTAGAACAAAAGGGTAACAAAAATGTCATATGGAACAAAGGATCATTTATTGAGAAATAAAGTCACACTGAATACTTGTAAAAAGGGGATGAATTTCAGTATGGCATGGATAGATTACAAAAAAGCATTTGCTAGGATCCCACATTCATGTATAAATGAAAGCTTACAGATGTGTTACACCCTACACTGATCAATTACAGTGACCGTGAATCAATAGCAAACCAGTTTGCAGCTAAGCCATGATAAAGGGCAAATTATTATCCCAGGGATAAAAATTCAAAGGGGGATATTCCAGGGTGACTCTTTGTCACCACTGCTCTTTTGTGTTACCCTTATTCCATTAAACTGTCAACTTAATAGGTTAGGTCATGGTTACAGTTTGGTTCAGAGCAACAGCAAAGTGTAAAGACCTTGCATCTTCTTGTGGATGATTTAAAACTGTATAGTTCATCAGATGAGGCGCTGAAAGCACAGCTGGAAATGGTTAAAACTCTCAGATAATATAATAATGTCACTTAGTCTTGATAAATGTGCAAAAGTAACATTTAAAACAGGAAAGCTGTAGCACCAAGAAAATATCAGTCTGGAACAGGAATGTGGTATAAAGGAACTTGAGCTGGAAGGAGTATAAATATTTGGGAAATTGATGAAAGACTGGCAATAAAACATGAACAAATGTGAACAAAACTCAGAAAAGAATATTTTAGAAGACTAAAATTAATATTGAAAACAGCCCTAACATCTAGGAACAAAGTAAACAATTTGCTCTTCCTCTTCTGACTTAACAGTTTTGGGGTTGACTAGCCCCAAAAGGTATTGGATCAGTTGGAGAGGAAAACAAAAAAAAAATCCTTCACGCGTATCAAATGATATATAAAAATCGGGTCTACTTTAAAACACCAACATGCCAAAACACCGACGACAAGAACACCGAGACCGGAAGATCGACAACTGAGATGACCGACAGTTTAAAAGCACGAAACTTCACATGACCGACAAACCACAATCCCCACAATCAGTAAAATAAAACAAATACCTTTTCCAAAAAACACACACACAACACAAGCACACCAAAAACCTTACAAACCTACACAAAACCTTACATACACAACTATCTATGCACTAACCTTAACCCAAACCCTAACCCTGCCGAAAGACAACAACATTGCCATATATGTTGGTGACTGCCATCATATTAAAACCAAAATGGATTCCATGCTGCTCATCACACTATAGTCCGCAGTTGTTGATACAATAACAGATTTGCTTAGAGGAAATTTTCAATATTTTAGTTAAGGGACAAAAATTAGAGCTGTGTCAATGATCTTTACAGTCCTTGAGTGTATTAACTTTGGGGAGAAGTGTATCAACTTTGGGGAGAAGTACAACTGGATGTTTAAATGGTTTGGGGGAAATACTTGTGATAAAGGAGTAAATGTATGCAAGTGCCTTAGAAATGCTCAAGGCTGACCTTCTTAAATTAGTGCACTCCCACAACCCAAGGACATAACACCCATTGATTAGCTGGCCAGTTGATGAACTTTCTTATATAAGGATTCCTCCTCTTTAAAAAAAGAAAAAAAAAAATGGATGTGCAAAAAAGATACCGTCTGCACATCCACAAAACAGCATAAAAACTGCTAAATCCAAGGATTTAAATTTTGCTTGTGACATAAATTGGACATGTTGGTGAAAAAGATGTGTGTCGCACAAGTTCCCCATCCATGTGAAGCAGAGTCCATTCCTAAGTGTATTGAAGTGTAGTCTTGACCAATGTATGGGAAATCAGAAATTCACCTCATGTCTCTGATAGTTTGGGCATTACTGTCTCCCTCTAACCCCCCCCCCCCAACATAACCTCTAGAAACTTAATAACTAACATACCACCTCCTAATAAATGCCCATGGTACATAAGGACACAGTTGGGTTGAATTGAGTGTCTAGGCTTCTAAAGGCCTTGGCGGCTGTTAGCCTAGTATATACCCATGAACCCATGAACCCTAAGGTCCGTCACTATCGCACACTCACCTAACCCGCCCCTCACCCTAAAGTCTGTCACTATCGCACACTTACCTTACTCACACCCTAACCCTAACTCACTTAACCCGGGCCTAACCCTAAAATCTGTCGCTATTGCACACTTACCTTAACATGTCGGTGTTCTCAGCATCGGGCTTTTAAACTGTTGGTCATCTCAGTTGTTGATCTTCCTGTCTCGGTGTTCTCGTCGTCAGTGTTTTGGCGTGTCGGTGTTTTAAAGTAGACCCATAAAAATCTGTGTATATGAAAATGATATATTCCTTGTTCTGAAGGAGGTATGAGTCTCTTGGATATTGATTACAAGGATATATCTACAATCACAGGACTGTGATATCAACTGACCTCACCAGATCTAAGCATAGTGAAAGTTATGAAACATGAAGACAATATATCTAAGATGACTTCCCTGCTTAGTTTAGCAGAAGCATATTGGTGTCAAGTGGGAATGGAAACTAAACCAGAAGTAGCAGAATTTAGGTAGCAAATGAATATAACAAAAAAAAAACAAAAGAAAGAATATAAGGAGAAGGATCAGATGAGAAGGCAAGAAATGTGGAAAAGGCATAAATGTAGTTGCAAGTACAGAAAACTTCTGGAACAACCTCAAGTCAATCAGGATCTGAAATAGAAATGGTTAAGGAAAAGTGAATTTAAACCAAAATATGAAAGGTTAATATTAGTGGCCTTGGATGGTGGACTACATCCAAGTTTGTTTACAATGTCCATTGAACATGAGGGAGAAACAGACAAACAAAGGTTCTATAAAACAGAACTGGAAACAGTCGCACATCTTGTTGCTGGGTGTGATACAATAATGGTAGAGGGCCTGTATATTGAAAGGCATAATAATGAGGCAAAACTGTCTGCAATATATTACATTTGCCTGATATATGTGCTTTATGACCCCTCTTTGGCTGACTGCTTTTGTGGCTGCCCTTGGACTGGTATCAAGAATACACCTGAGAAATGCATGGGTTCAAATCCCTTGTGGCTTATCTTTTTTTTTTTTTTTTTATCAGTCTGCCAATTTGCTCCATTTCCTTGATTTGTGTATTTTATGACCCCTTTTATGCTGACTGCTTCTGTAGCTCTCCTTACTAGGAAATTGAGGATATACTGGTTTGTAGAATGAATTGATGGGTCAGCTCCCCAGAGGGTATTGTATTTTCCTTTTTTAATGACATTCACATTATAGTACAGGTCTACTGCTCAAACTCTGATGTTAGGACTGGTGCAGGTCAGTATATCATAAAGTTACTCTACTGTATCTAACTGACTAAATTTGCAGATGATTGCAAATTAGGAGCGGTCATTGAATCTCACACTGACACAAATGTTCTCCAGGAGGAGCTGACACAGACAAACAACTGGTGTCAGAGTCATGAGCTAAAACTAAATGCCACGAAATGCATAATAGTATCTTTTGGGAAGTCATCCATCCCTGGTAACTATCATATTGACAACACACCCCTTAGAGGTGACCCAGTAGTCAGGGACTTAGGGCCACACATAGTAATCTAGCCTTTAACCAGCATGTGTCTACAGTGGTGAGGAAATTATTCTATGTTGCGCAACTTATAAACAAAGGTATGGTACCTAAGTCCAAGGAAGTCATTGTTCCACTGTATTCAGCATTCATCAGACCTATCATTGAGTACAATGCCCCCTTTGATAAGTAGTTAACCAGGCATATACAACAACTGGAATGTCCACAGAGGTTTCTCACTAAAAGAATACAGGACGTAAATAAAATGTCCTATGCAGACTGCCTCGAAGCCCTATCCCTGTATTCTGTCTCCTACAGGCTTTTGAGGGGAGATCTATGCCTGGCATACAGGGCATTGTCAGACCCCACTCTGGACCGCCTGCATATCCATAAAACAAACAGCACCAGAATTACCCATTCTAAAGACTTAAACCTTGCCTGTGACATAAATAGGACCTGCTGAAGAGATAGGTATGCATCCCAGAGACTACACCACCCCATCCATGTGAAGCAGAGTTCCTCCCTAACTCAATTCAAGTGCAACTTGGGCAATTGGATGGGAAACTGGAAATTCATCCCTGGTTTAGCACCTATGTCTCGAATGGACACAGGTAATCTGTAAATGGTTCATCTCCCAGGCCCATGTTTACACCTATGAAGGGTATCAGAACTTGTGAGAGATTTGGGATGCATGGCTAGGCTTAAAAAGGCCCTTGTGGTTATTAGTTTAGTAAACACCTATGAACCTATGAACCTATAAAGGTTAAAAAGGTCACATAGATAAACCATTCAGTAAAAACTGCCAAGACAAACTCAGCCAGGCTAGAGTTTTCATTGTGTGATGCCTTAAACCTCCTGTAATGGAAGCCCATGGGATATATGAAAATGATCCCTTAAGGACATCAGGAGTTTCAGCTACATGGCTTCTGAATGTCCATGACTTTTTTTACCTTTTTAAGTCTTTATGATTACATTCAGGCCAATTTCACATTATTCTACATTCAAGTATTGTCATATCACTTTCTCTGTTGTGTTTTGCAGCCCTGCTCTGGTGGGCAGCTCCCTCTGTACTTTTCGGTTTGTCTCTGTGATTTCTGTTGCTATAGTCATCCATGACATTTTTTCCTTATATGGAACATTTTTCTGCATATATATTGCTGAACATCACATCAAGATTGTCAATGCCATTTTCTCATCTGTGCTTGGAGACTCATGACAACTGTCAGAGGTGCTTGTGCACATTAAGTGTTTACCTCAGCTAGTTGTACTTTAATATGGCTACACGATAATATGTGCATTTGTTCTATGGCCATGATAGGGATCTACTCATCATGTACAACAGCCTGGCTGTGTGTAGGTAAAAAGCACTGTGGCTCATTGCATATGCAGTGTAAATAGTGCTGGCTTGGGTGCGAGACTAGATGTGGCATTTCTGAATCCCTAAAACAGTACCTCTGTTAAATATATATATATATATATATATATATATATATATGGTTCTACTTTATATCATCGATTTCCCATAACGTCGAGTCGCTTAACACAGAGACAATAACATTGAGGGTTCAAAAGTGTGAATTCCTGGAACAGCTAATTTATCCTCTGGGAAAATAATCACTTCACCCCCCCCCCCCACACTTAAATAGTCCAACTCTGAGATCACACTACAGTGGAGAAAAGGGCAAAGGTCATCAGTGGTGGCCAAGTGGTTATTTTCCTGGAGGCAAAATTCGCCATTCCGGGAGTTCGCTCTTTTGAACCTTCGATGTTGTTGTCTCGCTGTTATGGGAAATCAATGATATAAAGGGGAACCATATATATATATATATATATATATATATATATATATATGTGTGTATATATATATATATATATATATATATATATATATATATATATATATATACATAGCTATATAAACTTAACATATTATAATGCCGCTCCTGCTTTGGATGATGCATCTCCTTGAAACCGATGAAATAGGTAAAATAGTTAAAAGAAAGTTCAGAATACCAAAAGGAAGATATATCATGTCGATCATGTCAATACATTAGTAAGCTGGCATACAAGTATGGAATGTGGTTGGAATCTAAATATTAGTGCATGGCTACTATTAGGTTCATAGGTGTTTACTAGGCTAATGACCACAAGGGCCTTTTTAAGCCTAGCCACACATCCCAAATCTCTGACAAGTTCTGATACCCTTGATGAGTGTAAGCAGGGGTTTGGAAGATGAAACATTTACATACAGGGGCCTGGGAGGTGAATCATGTACAGGTCGCCTGTGTCCAGTAGAGACATAGGTGCCAAACCAGGGATTAATTTCCTGTTCCCCATCCAGTTGTCCAAGTTGCACTTGAATTTGGTTGGGGGGGGTGTTAATATAATATTAATATAATATTGCCAGTGCATTTTATATAAACACTGGTTAACACAGTGCTTTTTATTTAAACTCCAGTTATACAGTGACCCCCTGGTATTGACTCTTTGGCTGCTTCACTTGTTTTCAGTTAAATCTGAAATACACATTTTTTAAAGTCAACTATTTCTCTCAACATGTAGGTGCAAATTTCATTATAGCAAAAAAATCTTAACATGTAGATGCAAATATTAAAAAAACAGACATTCAGAGATGTACAGAAAGTGTTAAAATGAAAGCTGCTATTACTGTTTTCCTTTTTGTGTACTCCGATAAAAATACTAGCAGCCATGTTAAACGTAAAAATGAAATAAATTCAAGAATGAATTCCATTTCATTGTAGCAGCCATATTAAACATAAAAATTAAATAAATTCAAGAATGAATTCCATTTTATTGTAGCAGCCATATTGAACGTAAAAATGAAATAAATTCAAGAATGAATTCCATTTCATTGTAGCAGCCATATTAAACGTAAAAATGAAATAAATTCAAGAATGAATTCCATTTCATTGTAGCAGTCATATTAAACGTAAAAATGAAATAAATTCAAGAATTAATTCCATTTCACTGAAGTCCTGACTTTGACAGGAGCATGGCTTACTTCAAGGTGTACTTTCGTTGTCAGCATGGGTGGTGCTTGTCTGATGCTTGAAACCTAAGTAGTAGTTTGTAGGCCTGTTCAAGGCAGTGGCCACTTGTAATGAAGGAAGACAGTAGTAGGCATTGATTTGGTATGTTTTCAGATTATACTGACGTACATCACTGCGTGTTTGTACGTCTGGAGGAAACAAAGCTACTAGAGTTAAGGTCAGCAGTTGGATGATACCTCTTCTTCTTCTTCTTCTTCTTTCGGCTTTTTCCCGGTTAGGGGTCGCCACAGCGGATCACCTGTCCGCTGATGATTGGCAGTGGAGTTTTACAGTGTCGCGTTCATTAGAGTCAATTTTTGTATCGTGCCTTAGATAAAGACTGGATCTTAGTCTGCCCTTTGTGTTACTCAGCCACACACTACATGTTGAGGAACCACAGTCTGGTTACCTGTATGGAAGCGATACCTAGAAATACAAGGCATGTGCTTGTTCCTGAAGTGATAAATGGAAGACAAGACAGGTTCTAAAGATGTAAAATAATTACTGTTTCCAGAAAAGGAATTACAGCTGCTCAAAATCCAGGGACCTGCAGTCAGGGGCTTAAGTGGCTGTTTCCCCATCCTCTGAACAGCTGCTCAAACTCGAACGTGAGTTGAGGGATGCAGCTGCTGCAATGGTCATAGGCAATGAAACTCTCCTTGTGGAACTGGTAGGTGGGATGGGAAATGGGTAGGGGCATTAGGATTAGGGAGGGGAGGGGGAATTTATGTTTAGGGAGTGATCAGGAGTTGGATCAGAGTTAGGGTTAGGAATAGGAGGAGGATTTTAATTTTAGGATGCTGTTCTTAGAGCTAGGGTCAGGGTTCTGGGATAGGTAGTCACTTTAGTGGTGGTGCACAAGAATCTGGCTTGTGGGAGTTAGGGCACTTGCCAATAAGAGGAAGTGATATATAGGGAGAGTGTCTTAAGCAAATTGCCTCAACCACATTTAGTAGACCCTTTCCAAATATCACAAACCATAAAATAGCATTAGTTGCTAGTTCTAAGCATCTGCAATCACTAATAAGGCTTCCTTGATATTTGTTTTAGTATGTTCTTCTTGTAGCAATGTGTAGTATGGTTAATTTAAGTCCGTGCTCTTCCATTGCTTTCCTTAGTTTGTTTCAAGGCATGCATTGCTGATTACTGACCTGAAGCTGACTTCCAGGAAGCAGTAGCAGATCTCTCTTTCTTGAATTCAGGCTGGGCTGTACACTTGCTGTTGCTGGGTAAAGTACTGAATCTTAAGTCCTGATTATTTTTGGGACCATTCCAGTTTCTAACTGTTATAGTGTTAAGCATATCAACTGGCAAAAGTTGATGAAATGTGAAAGAGGCCTGAAAAGTTGGAAAACTAAAAGTGCTGCCATAGTACGAACTGTCATAATATTGCACCCTCAGTATGAAAGAAGGGAAGAACATTATGAGATTCTGTCTACCTTTTTATACCAACAGACAGTAAAATATATGAGAAAATGGGATTGCTTTTACAAAGTGCTTTGGAGCACAACATAAACATTTTTGAAACATCTACTTAATCTAGAAAACCTAGGGAGTGTCACATTTGAAGAGCTGTTTGACTTTCTAAAATAATTTTAATTATTTTAATCATAAGGCATTACAGTATAAACTCTCAAAATGCACACTGGGTGAATCTGTAACTGAATATGCCAAAGACCTGGGGATGTTATTGCAGGACTATAATTATGACAAAACTTTGCAATAAATGTTGTGGCATAGATTTACATACATACATACAAATATTTCAAACACGGGCATTAATGCCCTTGTAGCTTGCCAATGTACCAAAATACTTGTTCCCATAATATGTATCCAGGCTGTTCTTAAAAATATTTAAACTAGTACTTTCTTTAATGCAATTTGGTAGTCTGTTCTATGTATCAACTGTTCTGCCAGAGAGCCAGTTAGTACACTTCTCATTCCTATAGAATCTTCTACATTGGTTGTCTGATGATTCTCTATAATACTTTTTGATAACCCCAAACATTCCCAGAGGTAGTTGTCTCTAAATGCCCTATACACCTGAATAAGATCCCTCTTAGATACCTGTAAGAGACATTGTACAAGCTCAGATATTTTAGTCTTTCGTAATAATTTAAATTTTCACATCCATGGATTCTCTTGGTATAGTTCCACTGTACTCTTTCTAGTTTACTCATGCTTGTTTTCTTATAGGGTTTCCATATTGTTATTCCATACTCAAATTTGGGTCTAATGTAACTAACAAACAATGACTTCACCATTTTTCATTTCCTAGACTTTATAAATCGTTTTTATACAATCTATAGTTGTATGACTATCATTAACCAATGATATGATTAGAAAAGCTCATTTTGAATCTACCCATATACCCAGGTCCTTAAATGAGTCTACAGTTTTAATCACTGTGTGCTGTGTTAAATATTCATCTTTCAGTTTATGTCTCCCAAAACTCATATGCTTAGTTTTTGATACATTTATCAGCATATTATTCTCCTGTGCCCAAATGGCCAATTTAGTAAAGTTATTTTGCAAACATTTGTTATCTGTAACACTTGTAATCAGTTCACCCAGTTTCAGGTTGTCTGAATATAGACTGTAGAACACCGCAGATGAAAATGTTAGGTCTGAAAGATACAATCTAAACAAGTAAGTGCCTAAGACAGAGTCCTGTGGGACACCCTGACTGTAACCAAGGATTTCACTTTTCCAGTTGCTGTATGATACTTGCCATGTCCTATTTGTAAGCCATGCAGGTATCCATAATCACTAAACTAGGTATAAATCCCTATGTCACAAGATGGGTTGCCAACTGGCTCACTGACAGAACCCACACTGTAAAAGTTGCAGACTCCAAATCTGACTTCAATCCAGTGACAAGTGGAGCACCACAGGGTTCAGTCCTGGGACCTCTCTTGTTTGGTATCTACTTCTCTGAAGTACGGGCTAACACAGAAGGCCTCTGGCTAATGAAGTTCATAGATGACTGCAAACTAGGAGCCATAGACGAGTCCCCAAAGGATGTGGACATCCTACAGAAGAGCCTCACTGAGACAGATGCCTGGTGTCAGAGGCATGGCCTCAAGCTCAATGCCAAAAAGTGCATTGTCATCCCCTTTGGTAAAAACTCTGTACCCATGAACTACCACATAAACGGCAGTCTACTTAACGCCGAATGTGTGATAAGAGACCTTGGGACCCAGTTGGACAGTAGTCTCTCTTTTGATAATCACATCGCCACAGTAGTCAGGAAATCCTTCTATGTGGCACACCTCATCACAAAAGGGTTCTCATCCAGGAAAAAACAGGTCATTGTTACCCTCTACTCTGCACTCATTAGACCCATTATAGAGTACAACGCCCCTTTTGGAATGTACTTCACAAGACATCTGCAGCAGCTGGAAAGGCCACAAAAGTACCTCACAAAGAGGATTACTGGCCTCAAACAGATGCCCTACACTGACCGTCTCAAAAAACTCCAGCTTTACTCTGTAGCATATTGCCTGCTCTGAGGAGATTGCTGCCTAACATATAAAGTTATGTTAAACCCAGCGCTGTTGGACATGCTACATCTTAAGAAATCCCAATCTCTCTAAGCTACATGCTCTAGGGACCTAAACCTTGTCACCACAATAAACAGGACATGCTGGAGGGATAGATTCCTGTTCCAGAGACTTCCTATACTCTAGAACAATCTATCCATCTATGTCAAGCAAAGTTCCTCATTAGCATTCTTCAAGAAAAATCTTGATGAGTGGATGGGAAGTAGGAAATACACCCCGGGAATCACTTCTGTGGTTCTGCTTGACAGGGACACAGGAAATTAACTTTCTTGGGTGGCGTAAGCCAGGGAACCTTGTTGGCTAGGCTTACTTAGGCCCTTGGGCTGATAGCCTAGTACCTACATATGAACCTATAAACCTAAGAGTACATCAATATCTAGTTGTACTAATTTATTGATCAGTGTTATGTGTATGACCCTGTCAAGTGCTGAAGTTAAATCTATATAAATTACATCACAGCACAATTTTTCATTCATAGCAGTTATTATATTGTTATAGATATGTGTATAGAACAAACAATGCGAGCATTCAAGGAAAGTTGCTGTTTGAATGACTTAAATTACAAAAAAATATATATGAAATCACTCAGAGAAATGAGATCAACTTGCAAAAGTCTATAAAAGAAACTTCTAGAAGAAAAGCATTTTGATATAATAATGAATAACTTATAACAAGGTCAGTTATGTATGCTTTGAAAAACAAAGGCAGATGCAGAATTAAAATAGATCTTGCAAAAAGAAAAAGATTGTTGACTGGGCTCACCCATTGTTGTAGTCACATAAGAGTATGGTTCCATTCAAAAACTGTTGTGATTACCAGTTTATAGTTAAAAGATTATCATGGTTCAAAAATAATTGGAAATTTGTTGGCTAAGTAACTAGAGGATTTTTTTTTAATTTGGTCATAGCATATGCATAGTAACAAACTGTGCATCAGCAGCTGGCTGACCATGTAATTATAACAAGAAGCTAGCTAATATTCTTTTCTTCAGCTTAGAGGATTGGAAGACATGTTTTCTTTCTTTTTTTTTTTTTTTGGTCTTCCACTCTGGCTGTTGTTGATAAGGTAGTTTACCATGTAGGGCTCCTTTCTTAACTATGTGACATTCCAGGTCTAAAGATATTTACTAAAATTCCTCTATTACAAATGGAGTTGCAGAAAACGGGAAAAAAGAAACATGAGGCAATTGAAAAGAAGGAGTCAAAGAACTAGTAACAGTTTTGGAAGTGAAATGAAACTTTGGCATAGTAGATTAAGGAAAAAGTTAAATATTATGTTTTATGCGACTAGCACTACTGAGAATTTTTTATGTGATCCAACCAAAATTATGATAGGTAATAACAAGTAATACGTGATGCTTACACTGCAAATGGATGAAAAGAATTTAAAGAAAAAGATAACATTCTGAGTGTACTTGAAGTAATAGTATGCAATACTTTTGGGATAAATAAGTACGAGAGAAGTTAAGAAGTAACAAAAGAAGATCTTTTAGGGTATTCTATCACATAAGAGAAGAAAGACTAATCTATTAGTAATTCAGGTAAAGCTAGGACAACAAAAGCCAATAACACTGCTTTTCAGTTTTAGAAAATGAGGAAATATGGACAACAATTGTTTTACTTACACTGTTTTATTGGCTGTTTATAATCAGAATTGATTAACTTCACAAATGTTTCATTTTAAGAAGAGGGCAAATCATTATTGAGTAACAGGAAAAAAATCTAGCTATGTTATAGACTGATATTGGAATTTTTGATTAATATATCCTATTGGAGGTTGAGGATATACTGAAGGCTGAACCCGCGGTGGTGGTGCTGCGGTAGCGTTGTCGCCTCACAGTAAGACGCTGTCCGGTTTGATTCTCAGCTAGAGCATCTTCTGCGTGGAGACATGCGTGAATGAGCGTACCTTTGTTGAAGGTTGTGCGTCAGGCCTGGCAAGCCAGTACGTAAAAATCAACTGCCAATCATTAGCAGACCAGAGTTCCGCTGTGGCGACCCCTAACCAGGAAAAGCCGAAAACACAAACAATATCCTATTGGAGGCTGAAAGATAAATATTTTAAAGTAATAACCTGAAGCGAGTCCTGAACTGAAAATATTAATAATAAAGCTTTAGGTGACGTTAGAGAGAAATACACAGTAGATGCATTGAAACTATGGGGAGATCAGATTTTTAGTGAAGTTCATAGAAGAGGCAGTATTGGGAGTTGGGTAACACCATTTGTTGTAAAAATACAGAAGTAAAGTAATGAAAGATATTAAATGCATCAGACACGTTTGTCCCTGTAAAACCCATGTTACTCTCAGTTGTATTAGATCCAGTAATAAAGTATATTGTAGGAGGGCAGACTACTGAGAGAATGCAGGTGGGTTCAGGTACTTTCAGACTACCGACTTATGACGGCAATATGATTTTCAATTTAGAAAGAAAAAGAAATAAGGGAATGGTTAAAAAAAAGGATAACGAAGAGGTACAGAATTGCAGCTGCTATATGTTTCTGAGGGGAAAAAAGTAAGATGTTGGAAGTAGTTACAGAGGTGGTATTGGGGGAATAATCAGAAAAGCAAAGTAAAAGATTTCTCCAAAGCCAACTTCACTCTTCTTAAGACAGAAGTGGGAAACTTCATGACACCCCTGCAGATGGACAATACAGGTACGACTGCTGAATTCTACACAAATGCACTTTATAAGCACTTACACGAGTGCATGGATCGTGCTATCCCTAACAGAACCAAGATGATATCCTCCAAAAAAGGAAGCCGATCTGGTGGTCCCCTGCCATAAACAAACTCTACAACAGAAGAAGGAAGCTGTTGCAAAAAAAGAGTAAAATCCCATGAGTGGAAGAACTCCCTGGTCAGACTCAGTAAGAAGCTGAGATCCCACATAAAATCCTCCAAAGGTAGTTATGAAAACAAAATTACCACTGATCCTAAAGGCAACCACAAAGCATTCTATAGCTATGTCAAGAATCTCAATGGCAACACTCAGATCTGCTCTGAGTTACAGCACAATGGCACTAAATATACAGAACCAACATGCCAACATCCTGGCAGATAGGTTCAGTGCTAACTTTACCCCCCCCCCTCCACCCCCTAAAGGGCCCATCTCTATACCGGAAGAATGCAAAGTTCCTGTAATCACAGCTGCACAGGTAAAAACCACACTCTCCAAAGCCAAGAACACTGCATTCATGGGACCTGGCAACATCCCAGGCTGTGTTCTACATAAACTACAGAATGAACTGGCGCCCCACCTAAGCACCATGTTCAATCATAGCCTCACCTCAGGCATTGTGCCCAATGAATGGCGCACAGTGACAGTTATCCCACTCCACAAAGGGGGAGCCACCACATACCCCGGGAACTACCCCCCCATTAGCCTAACAAGTCTGGTCTGCAAGGCCATGGAACGTATCCTCATGGAACTTATAAACAAAGACATTGGTAATCTCCAAACTCTGGACCCCACCCAGTTTGGGTTTGTAAAAGGCAGATCATGTCTCCTAAATCTGTTTGACTTCTTTGAAGCAGTCACCAAAGCCGTAGATGAGGGTAAGGTGGTTCACACAGCCTATCTAGATCTCGCCAAGGCTTTTGATGCCATCCCCCTCTCTGGTATTATAGATAAACTCACTAAACTAGGTATAAATCCCTATGTCACAAGATGGGTTGCCAACTGGCTCACTGACAGAACCCAGGCTGTGAAAGTAGCAGACTCCAAATCTGACTTCAGACCAGTGACAAGTGGAGTACCACAGGGTTCAGTCCTGGGTCCTCTCCTGTTTGGTATATACTTTTTTGAAGTACAGGCTAACACAGAAGGTCTTTGGCTAATGAAGTTTGCAGATGACTGCAAACTAGGAGCCATAACTGAAACTCCTAACGATGAGGACATCCTACAAAAGGGCCTCCCTGAGACAGATGCCTGGTGTCAAAGCCACGGCCTCAAGCTCAATGCCAAAAAGTGCATTGTCATCCCCTTGCTATCACATAGGTGGTAGTCTACTTAACACCGAAAGTGTGATAAGAGACCTTGGGACACAGGTGGACAGTAGTCTCTCCTTTGATAATCACATCGCCACAGTAGTCAGGAAATCCTTCTACGTGGCACACCTCATCACAAAAGGTTTCTCATCCAGGAAAAAAGAGGTCATTTTTCCCCTCTACTCATCACTCATTATACCCATTATAGAGTACAACGCCCCTTTTGGTATGTGCCTCACAAGACAGCTACAACAATTGGAAAGGCCGCATAAATACCTCACAAGGAGGATTACCAGCCTCAAACAGATGCCCTATGCAGACCATCTCAAAAACTCCAGCTTTACTCAGTCACATATCACCTACTCAGAGGCAATCTCAGCCTAACATACAAAGCTACGTCAAACCCAGAGCTGTTGGACATGCTCCACTTAAAGAAATCCCAATCCCTCCGTGCTACAAGTTCTAGGGACCTAAACCTTGTCACTTCAATAAACAGAACATGCTGGAGGGATAGATTCCTGTCCCAGACACTTCCCATACTCTGGAATAAACTACCTGTCTATATCAAACCAAGCTCCTCATTAGCACTCTTCAAGAAAAATCTTGATGACTGGATGGGAAATAGGAAATTAACCCCGGGGATCACCTCTGTGGCTCTGCTCAACAGGGGCACAGGAAAATAATTTTCTTGGGTGGCAAAAGCCAGGGTACCTTTTTGGCTATGCTTGTATAGGCCCTAGGGCCGATAGTCTAGTACGTACCTATGAACTTATGAATCTATAAGACAAATGGATGGTAGACAGAGATATCATAGAAATTAAATGGGAAAAATAGAAAACAGAAGAAATTATTAAATACAGACCAGAATTAAATTACATAAAGAAAACTGGTATTGATAGGAGTTAGGTTACATTATGTAAACTTTTGATAATATGAGTAGGATATTTATGATCTGTCTGAAATTTAGGACTACGTTACCTGCTATTTCAAGAATGTTTTTGGAAGCAGGATGAACCTATTTAAGAAGAATATGTTATATAACCCAGCTAAGGAAGGAGATTAAATGCTACAGTGGGACCCACAGTAGACTTAGTGGCAACCTTTATACTAACTACATGGAAAGGTTTGAACGGGGGTGAAAGAACTATTTTCTTAGTGGTTGCACATGTTTGACTTTTCATAATCAGAGGTCCATTTTAAGTTGCATTTGGTTTAAAGGGAAACAACCATCATATGGGCATACAAAATATGTGTGTGTGTGTATGTGTGTGTGTGTGTGTGTGTGTGTGTGTGTGTGTGTGTGTGTGTGTGTGTGTGTGTGTGAGTGTGTGTATGTATGGAAGCATAACCTTCTAGTGAAAACGCTAAATGTCTGTTCACTAACGATCAACACCTAATGGTCGAAAACAGCAAACATTGATCCAGAAAGGGTTGAAAAAACATAAAATAGTATCATTTTTGCTGGGGGGATCTTTCCTGTATCCCCCACAACCTCTGCTAATTATGCATACCAACTCTGAGTCTGTACTGTAATGCTGAAAAGGAATATTCCCCGATTCTCACTGTACCACAATCTTGTTTTGAAAAAGCTAATACAGTACAATCAGCTGATTTATGATCAACAGACCTGGATTTTTAATTCGTCAGTCAAAGCACACATCAACCAGAAGTACTGCTCCCATATCTAAATATATATATATATAGATATATATATATATATATATATATATATATATATATATATATATATATACACACACATAAACGCTTACAAATGGAATTTCACAGGGACTTGAAAATAAATGTTAATGTAAATAAATGTGAGCCATGCTAAAGAATTAGAAGGTTGTGAGACAAAAAGAAAAGTAATACATTGTATAAAAATGATTTTCAGTTATGATCTAGGCAATCAGCTGTTAATACTCCTACAGAAAACTGATGTCAGATCTGATCATTACAAGACTTCTCATGAAGAGATGTTTGAGAAGAGGGTATGAAGAAAAGCTGGAAAATGTTGAACATTTCCTGTCAGAATCTGAGTACAGCAAGAGGACAGTACTAAAAGTCCAGCGAACATGTGGCTAGTCAACAGTGGATACCCATAAGGTATGTGGACTTAATATGTGTACCTAACTGAGAAAAGGACAAGGATCCTTTTTGTTGTAGTAGCCGTTGTTAAATTTGTTAGCAAATGACCTTTGTAAATGCTGAAAACTGACTAGTAATAGTTCATAAATCCTAATTAAAAACAAGATCAAACAACGTAGATTATTTGCAAAGCAGAGTAATTTTGCTGTAATAATGTTGATGTTTATACTGTCAATTAAGATGTACTCAACAAGCTCTATCTTACACTTGCCTCAAAAGCAATTAAACGTCAGTTTCATTGTTGCCAAGCAACCTGTAAATACAGAATGTCATATCTCCGTACAGACATCACCATATCAAAGTTGTAGTTAGAGAGGTGCAGTGCAGGTGTTTCACAACAGTCTTTATTACCACATAATAATGTTATATTATTACATAGTGTTCCATCAGAAAAATTATGAGCAGAATATCATAGCTGCAGACAGTCAGAAAGGTATTAAAATTACTATTAATTAAGATGTAGCCCACAAAGTATATTATATGTTTGAAATAATTGGGCTCAGAGTAACAAAGAGGTGGTGTATTAATATAAAACAATAAGAATAAAAGGAGTGCATAAACTGGAGGTTAGAGCTGATAAGAATATGCTGTTAGACTTCAGAAATTACATTTTATCTATTAGACTTTTCTCAGTAAACGGGCTTGGGCAGAAAGGACCTTAGTTTAACATGTCAACTGAAGGAAAGCAACTGAGCAGTGTACCCCACCCCCTCTCCTTGCTGTTTGTTAATATCAGTGCTGAATCATGAATCCAGCAATCTATACATCTGGTGTGAGGATAGAACCACAGCCTTCTGACCCTCCTGATATTAAAGGTGAGAGCGCTACTTGCTGAACCCCTAATCCTGGCTATTGTTATCTGTTATCTCCTTTTTTAAATAGCATTCTTTTCTGTTCTTTTGTTTGCAGCTTAACTAGTCTGACTGACTTCCATACTTTTTCTTCTTCTTTCACTGGTAGAGTTGTCAGTCCTATAATACTTGTTTTTTTATACTTACCGAATGCTGTATGTTACTAAGTTTTGCTCGTACCTGCTTTACAAATCATCATTTTTTGTTCATTTGTATTTGTCTATATAACTTACATAAAGACTTGTTATATATTTAATAGCTGATTTATTTTCCTACTATTTTCACCACACCTTCTTCACCATCTCTTAGAGTTTTCTGGATGGATTTTCCCTTTTAACTTTTTAAAAATTATTTTACTACTTTTCTGTGCTAGACCTCTCTACCTTTTTCTAACAGGAACTCACCTTATTAGCAGAGGGAAATAGGAAGTTGTGTCCTGAGTTCTTCAATTTGCAGGGGATTAGGTTTTTATTCAAGGCCATACTGTTCTGTACACAATTTGAAAGGCCCCAAAAGTTATTAAACAAGATGTTGTCGAAGTACTGTCTTTTTTACTCTGTCTTACAGGCTCTTGCAGGAAGAGCTATGACTTTCAGTCTCAGCCATTAGAAATCCCATCCATCTTGAGCTCCTACAGCTCAATAAATCAAATAGCTCTGAACAAAATAACTAAATCTCCACCAACAGATAAACAATAATTGATGGTGGCAAAAATTTACTGCCCAACACCCACCTCATCTTTGGATCTTCTGCTGCAAGTTAAACAATGTGACACCCCTAGTACCTTTCAAATCTATTCTGGAAGATTGGATGGGTACCCATAAATTTGCCCCTGGACTGACCTGCTTTGCCCTTCTTGAGAAGGGAATACAGTCTAATGTGGGTGTTGGCAAGGTGAACATGGTCTTCTGAATCAACTGTCTTGAGACTCCTATAACCCCATGAAAGTATAAACAGGTTTCATTTTAACAGTGTGCTCAGCAACCTGTGATGACGGTGAAATGTTAGAAACAAAAACACCATATACTCCACCATATGGAAGCCCAGTCTATACCACTTGTGTTCTTTCTGTGCCACTAGATAATGGAGTCTAAGGAAGGAAGATGATCGAGCTAAAGAGACTTATAAAACGGTCACAGGCATATAAGGATAAAAATGTCAATAACGGTCTGCTCAGAGATGCAAAATTTGTTGGGGGGAAAAAAAAAGAAAACGATTTCTGCCAGTCCTTCACATTCTAGAACTATGCTGAAATGGAAAATAACACATAAATATTTCAAGTGTAATTAATAATAATAAACATGCTGTATTATGCTACACTGTTTAAGTGGCACCATACATTGCTACTTATTCAGAAACTGCTCTTAAGGAAGAGCTGATGCATACATATCTCTTGCAGGCTGCAAATGTTACATTGCATACATAGCTATTTCCAACCTGCATTTTATAAGTAATTAAACCATCGATATTTTACACAGCACTATTGTTTCATTTTCAGTCACTTCTTTAAAGCCTGTTGTTTAGAGAAACAAATACAGCAAAGAACAGTACACATGCATTTTGCCTTCCATCTAGGGGTGCAGAATGGTTCCTACTGAAACATGCAATTGCAGATGGTGATAAGTAACATTTCTTGATAGTTATCGGTTGCTATAATTCATTTGCCTGCAGATGTGATCTAAACCTCATCTAATAACATTCACTTGTGATTTTACTGATCTTCCATTTTGTGTAAAAGTGTGTAATCTAAATTTAGCTGCAAAAGTGCAAGGTTTTGTTCGTGTTTGTGTGGAAGCATGAACTAAATAGGGTGCATTTCAGAAGCACCTTGAAAAACAGTCAGCATGAGATACATACTATTGTACAGCACAGTGTCACTTGTCTTAAGTCAGCATGCTGACAGAAATATCTTTTGTAACTACTGCCCCAACAGACCTGGCTTGCCACTGCTTTCAGTTGTGGCAACACCACTTTAAGAATATTGCTAGACATTTCCTTCTAAAACACTACAGAGTAATAGTACACTGAAGGTTGTTATCTGTGAGTTTTGACCTGAATACTAGATCTTACTAGTCTCTCATGCCATAATATCTTTTGAAATAATGCTAATTGGCATCTCACACTTACTACTTCTGGATATAAGCATATGCCCTTCCAGCCTAATCCTGTGTAGAAATATGCTTATGTGTAAATAAGCACACACACACACGCACCCACGCACACATGCACGCACGCACGCACACACACACACACACACACACACACACACACACACACACACACACACACACACACACACACACACACACACACTACTTTTCACTGAAGCTGGAATGATGTGTGATAAGAAGCATACACACTTGCTGGTGGGTCCAGTAAAGGGATACCCATTCTGGTGATATGAAGAGCAGGACAGGCACAGGGTTAAGGAAATATTAGGGAAAATGTTTTACCCTTCATAGCTGCCTCTATGACAACCCATTCACTTATCACCTTTTGCCAAGAAACTTGAGTATTACATGAGAATAGAGTATTAATGAGAAAGAAAGGGTGACCCACCCGATGAAGGTTGATGGCCAGCATAAATTAAATGAAAAAGTACCTAGAAAAGCGTTAATGCTTAGTCCAATATTACTGCTTATTGCTTGTTTAATGAACTCATAATTCACTCAGGCCACAACATCAGTAATGTAGTCCCAGTCCATAACGTCTATACAACCTGTTAAAAAAAGCAATCACAGAAACACCGAAATGCCATCTAATAACCTTAAGAAATTAATTTATGACCCAGACAGAGGACACTCTGACACAAAACACTATCATTTTATTTTTCAGTCTGTTCCTACAGACAAGATTAAAAATACATTCAAGAAACTTAAAAATAACCTCCTTGGCCCCAGACAACAACCCATTCTAGTACCTCACAAATGCAACAAATTCCATAGCATTTCTTATGTCAATACTATCCTTTATAATTTCTATTTATAAAGGTGGGCCAGATGGTTTTCTTACACATTTCAGACTAGTTGCAATAATAACTCTACTATCTACAGTTCTAGGGAAGTACATATACAAACAGCTCTTAGGTGATTTAACAAACTACTGCCACTGACACAGCACATTTTTTGTCCAGGCTATAGTACAGACACTGCCCTTTTAACCTTCATAGCTGCCAGTTAAACCAGAATGGCATTACTGCTTCAATATTTTAGATCTGCCAAAGTCATTCAACGCTGCTTACATATAATACTACTAAAAATACTTGTCAGTAACCACAATGACATGCTTCAGGAGCTATTTGGAAAGTAGGTGCCAAACAATTAAACAGAAATATGTACATTTGACTGCCATTTTACCTTACACAGAGATCCCACAAGGATCTCTCCTTGGCCCTCTACTGTTTAATGTATTCACAAATGACATGCACAACAAATAGTCATATAAGGAACCTTAATACATTCACTCAGTTTCAGAACCAAACAAAGACAAATGCAATTTACACAACTAGAAGACTGGTTCAATAAATCTTGACTGATACTGAATACACCCCCTACCAAAAAAAAGCAAGCTTAAAGAAAATTAGTATCCTGGAAATTAATATTACATATATTTATAGCACTACTTTTGATCAGGTAAACCACACACATGTAGCCCAGGCTGGTATGACCCTGACCCTGAGTAGCATCCTGCCCTCACCAAGAATGATACCTCAGTATAAAGAAAAAATGATCAATTTCAACAATTGGCTAAGCTTCTGGTGTCATTTAAAGGGGATCAGTGTCTGTCATCCTGGGACGACATGCTCGAAAAGCCACATTGCTTCACAAGAGATGCCTTGCACCTGTCACCCCTAGGCATTCAAATACCGGCCAAAGCTCTTGCTGCCCCCATAGTGCCTTTTTTTAGGCAAGGCTCAAAAGTCAAACCCACCTCTGTAAACAGCACAATTAACAAAAAATTGAGGGTTATGCTACTCAACGCCAGGAGTTTAAATCTCAAAATGCATGTGCTCGAAGCACTCCTCAGTATGGAGAACATCGACATCTGTGCAGTAATTGAAACCTGGTTCAAGGCTCCAGAGAGCACCCCAGCACTCCCGGGCTACAACTCATACCACACGTTTTGGCCACAGAACATGGACCAAAACACAAAAGGAGGGGGTGTAGCCATATTCATCAAGGATACCTACACCTTCAGGTTTGTGGCACAGCATGATACCTCTGAGATCATCCATGTGCAACTAACATCGGGCAAATCTGCAATGCAAATTGTGGCCTGCTACAGATCACCCTCCATAACTCAGGACCACCACTCCACCTTTCTGGAGACACTGGAAAACATGAAGGTCCTACCAAACAGCCTGATATTGGGTGATTTCAATTACCCTACCATTAACTGGGAAAAGTACTCAAGTACAAACTCCCAGGCCCAGCACTTCCTGGAATTCATCAACTCAAATGCCCTGGGTCAGCTGGTAAACTCCTCTACCAGAGGTGAAAACATATTGGACCTGGTTATCACCAACATGGGTGACAGGTGTTCCATACCGAACGCCAACCCATCACTGGTTAGATCAGACCATAAACTAATCACTCTGGATGTCCACACCTCGCCACCACCCCCAACTAAGGAGACCACGGTAAAAAAAATTTCTAAATCAGACTTCACCTTACTTAAGACAGATGTGATAAGTTTCATAGCCCCCACGCTAAAGGATAATGCTGCCCAAGATCCAGAAACCTTTACAAATCTATGAGCACCTACAAGGATGCATGGATCGTGCCATCCCTAGCAAAACCAAGACTCACTCCTCTAAGAGAAGGAAACCAGTCTGGTGGATCCCTGCCATAAACAGGCTATACAATAGAAGGAGGAAACTAATTCAGAAAAAAAGCAAATCCCAAGAAGGAAAGACATCCCTGATCAGTATCAGTTAGAAACTAAGGTCCCTCATAAAATCATCCAAGGTTAACTTCGAAAGAAAAATAGCCAAGGATTCAAAAGATAACCACAAAGCCTTCTTTAGCTATGTTAAGAACCTAAGTGGCAACTCACAGATATGCACTGAACTAGTGCAAAATAGCACAAAATATACTGAACCTACTGATATTGTCAACATTCTGGCAGATAGATTCAGTGCAAACTTCACCCCCCTCTCACTCCCAAAAGGGCCCACAACAATACCGAAAAAGTGTAGTGTCCCGGAAATCACAGATGCACAGGTGAAAACAGCCCTTTCAAAAGCCAAAAACACCGCATCAGTGGGGCCAGATGGTGTCCCAGGCTGCATCTTGCATGAACTACAGAATGAACTAACCCCCCCAACTAAACACTCTGTTCAACCTCAGACTCTCCACAAGCTAGCGTGCCCATAGAATGGCGCACAGCAATGGTTATTCCTCTCCACAAAGGAGGGGCCACAACTGACCCTGGTAACTATCGCCCCATAAGCCTGACTAGCCTGGTGTGCAAGGCTATGGAGCACATCATCATGAAACTCATTAGCAAAGACATTAGGAACCTCCAAACACTTGACCCAACCCACTTCGGCTTTGTTAAGGGCAGATCATGCCTACTAAACCTGATTGACTTCTTTGAGACAGTCACCAAGGCCATAGACGAGGGAAAGGTGGTTTACACAGCCTACCTTGACATTGCCAAGGCTTTTGACACCATTCCCCACTCGGGTATTACAGAAAACCTCACCAGCCTGAACATAAACCCCTACATCACGAGATGGGTTGCCAACTAGCTTACAGACAGAACTCACACGGTAAGAATAGCAGGCTCCAGGTCCAACTCTAAACCAGTCACAAGTGGTGTCCCACAAGGCTCGGTCCTGGGACCCCTACTGTTCGGCATATACTTCTCACAAGTACAGGCAAATACAGGTGGACTATGGCTAACCAAGTTCGCCGATGACTTCAAACTGGGAGCCATAACTGACTCTCTGGCTGACATGGACATCCTCCAAAAGGATCTTACTGAGACGGACACCTGGCGTCAAAGTCATGGCCTCACGCTAAATGCCAAAAAATGCATAGTCATCCCATTTGGGAAAAACAAAACACCCATGAATTACCACATAGGTGGCAGCCCCCTTAATACAGAAGAGGTAATAAGAGATCTGCGGACCCAGGTAGATAGTAATCTCTCCTTTGACAATCAAATTGCCAAAGTAGTTAGGAAATCCTTCTATGTGACCCATCTAATTACTAAAGGGTTCGCATCTAGAAATAAAGAGGTTATAGTGCCTCTCTACTCGTCCTTCATCAGACCCATCATAAGTACAATGCCCCATTTGGGATGTACCTTACAAGACAATTCCAACAGCTGGAAAGACCACAAAAGTACCTCACCAAGAGGATTACTGGCCTCAAACATATGTCCTATGCAGCCTGACTGAAAAAACTCTGGCTGTACTCAGTGGCATATCGCTTACTCAGAGGTGATCTCTGCCTGACATACAAAGCCATGTCCAACTCAGAATTGATGGACATGCTCCACCTAAATAAATCCAAGTCACTGTGAGCTGCACACTCTAGTGAGCTAAACCTCACCACAACAATAAACAGAACATGTTGGAGGGATAGATTCCTGTCACAGAGACTCCCCATGCTTTGGAACAAAATTCCAAACTACATTAGGCAGAGCCCCTCACTAACACTCTTCAAGAGAAACCTTGATGTGTGGATGGGTAACAGGAAATACACCCCTGGGATCACTTCATTGGCTCTGCTTGACAGAGGATCAGTTAATTAATCAATGGGGTGGCGAAAGCCGACACTCTGGTTAGGCTTATAAATGCCCTTGGGCAGATAGCCTAGTACCTACATATGAACTTAAGCTATAGAAGTAATCATAAACAATAAGGTAAAGTTTGATCAGCATATTAGCCATACTATTGTAACTCCCCCTAAAAATTAGGTAATTAATACAAAATAAAATTATACCTAGCACACCACTCACAAATTCAGTCAGCACAGACCTACCCTACTATATGCAGCCCCCATTCTAACTAGCTTTCAAAAAACTCTCCTCAGCAAACTAGAAAAGCGCTACTACAAAACAGCTGCATTTGTTCATAATCTTCCCATCAAAACAAACCACTATTTAGATTTCATCATCTGTGATGATTAGACCTCCAACTAATCCTAACAACAGCTCATCTTAGGATCACACACGATATTCTACCCAAGCCAAACGATATCCAGCAATTACTACCAACATTAAAATATGATCCATCTTGAAATCTCAGATTTCAAAATCAAATATGCACCCCTAAATTTTGCAGCCAGTATTGAGGCTCCCTATTTTTGGTCTTCGCTGCAAAACCATGGAACTCAATCTAATCAGATATCAAAGCAGAAACAAATCTAAAAATATTTCTCAAAAAGCTACATAAAACTGTAACCATATGTTCATCTCCATTTAATAAAAAAGGCAAAAAAGAAGGAAAAACACTACTAACGTTTCATATTCATTGCTACGTAAGTCTTATACACCTAAAGATAAAACTACACTTCACTAAACTTACACCTACTTCTACCTTACTCTTCTACTCATTCACCTATTTCTTACCTCTTTCTTCCTCTGCCCCTACATCTTTCCCTGTACCCCTGTAAACCACTTAAATGCTCAAAAAACAGTGCAGGACTCTTGTATTTATTGATATCTGTCTTTATGCTATTTGCAACTTGTAAAATGTATTCTGCTTTGCTCATGTCTTACAAATGTTAATTGTATGTCTATGTAAATTGTAATCCAGTGTCAATGGAAACTGTGTTTGCTTGATAAGCTTTTTTTTCTGGATCTCTGCCAAAAAGGGGTCATACCTCTCAAATGTCCAGATATCTGCAGGCTGTCCAGTTTTTTGCTTCACATTTTTGGTCTGTTCATCATAAAATTTGCAGTTTTCTGGCAAATCATTGAGGACTGAAGTAATTACATTTTGATAGGCATTTGAATGTCAGACTTCATATCCTTCATAAAATATGTGTTAATGCAAAACATGTTATTCTAGCAACTTTCTAAATTTGTAAGAGCAATATGTAAAATCTTTCCCTATTTTTGGGTCTTTGTCCGCCCATTATTTTTCCCTTTTCCAGATTTCTTGCTTTAAGAGGTTGAAAGATATGAAAGGGGCTATTAGTCCCATTAGACTAATGTAGTCTATAAAAGGAAATAGTGTAAAATAAACACATAAGTAAGTAAGTACATAAATAATACACACCCACACACTTACTAACTCACTAACTATAGAATGGTGCACTCAATTCTGAAGCTAGAAATCTGGCAGCCCAGAAAGGCATGGATTCTAAAGCTGGGATAAATACAGTAATACTTTACTGTAGCAAGAGGGAACACAATGTACTCAGGACAGGTCCACTTTCAGTTAAAACAATGATCATTGCTTCTTTTGTCTGTAGTTGTTTAAGTAGATAATACCCCACTAGAAGTGTCCCTGTTATCCTGTCTATATTTTCAACAGTCTTTAAAAATGTTGTTAAAAAAGTGAAATTATTTCATAGGTTGCCTTTCATCTGTGTCATGACATATGGAATAGTACTTAAAGAGTAAGGATGGTTTACATCATTGGTTCCAAGGCTTCCACATACTGGCTAAAGGTTTTGCTGCCCTCATAGTGCCTTTTTTAGGCAGATTCTAGCTGAAGAACATAGCAGCATGACTACCATGTCATATCCAAAACAAGATCACATCAACATGGCCCTGCTCAACATCAGAAGTCTCAGCAACAAAATGCCCAACCTAGAGACCCTCCTGCATTTGCAACCTCCATTTCTGTGTGATTAATGAAACCTGGCTTAAATGTTCAGGAAGCACTCTCTCCTTACCTTTTTTTCTGTGGCTACCATGCCTTCAGGTGCAGTAGCAACTCTGGTAGCATATCCTTATTTGTTAGAGACCACGTCACTTGTAGACAAAATCCCAGAGACCCACAAACTGAACTTGTTGAGCTACATATCACACTAAAAAAGATTAACTATTTTACCAGACACCCACTATGTCCTCTGAAAACCATTTACAGTTCCTACATGTACTCAATGAACTCACTGTAAGTAAGAACTCCAAAATCGTGTGAGACTTTACCTATCCATTAATAAACTGGAGCACCTATACCTCAAATTTAGGATATGCCCAAAAGTTCTTGAATTTTATTTGTAAAAAGGTCATGGAAGAAATTGCTGATAAACCCACCAGAGGCACTGAATATCCTTGATCTGGTCCTTGCACATAGTTTTGTCATGCACTGTTCCCCTTTTATCCCCTTCTCCAGGCAAGCCAGATCATAAACTAGTGACCTTGACTTTTAAAATATCTGAACTTGTAGTTACGAATATCTCTGATTTAATGTTTTCAAATGCACAAATCTCATCAAGTTTTGTGATGAAGTTTAAAGTTTCACTCGTAGCACCGTAACCACAGATGTAGTTACAGCAAGTAACTTCAGAAAGCAGTTCTGTGCTGACTTAGATGATTGTACATGACAGACAGTCCAAGCCAAATATATGTTTAATGGGAAATTTAAAAACAAACTACCCTGCTGGTCCACCAGTGTTAATAAAATTTACAGTAATAGAAAAAAAACTTCTCAGAATATACAGTAGCTCAATAGACCTTCAAATCAAGATGAACAGAAGAAAATTGACTAAAAACCTTACAAATACTATTAGGACTACTAAGGCAGCTTTAGAACTTAGGTTAGCATATGAAGCCAAGGACAACTGCAAATCCTTCTTTATCTATGTTAGGAATCTTAGAAACAACACTCAACATTGCTCTGAGCTTATCCAAAATGGCACCATGTACTAGGATGAAGTAGACATCACAAACATACTAGCAAACAAATTCAGTGTAAATTTCACCCAAGAAACAACTATTCATAACCTACTAGCTCACAGAGCCCCAGCATCACTAAACAGCATGTACTAAAGCCACTATCTAAGATTAAAACTACATCCTCCATGGGACCAGATAATATACCAGTCAGCTTAGTAAACAGAAATAAACAGGCTCTGGCTGATCCAGTCCTTAAACTATTTAACCTAGGTTTAGCCACTAGCTTTGTCCCTGAGGTTTGGTATATGGCAGTAGTGATGTTACTTCATGAGGGTGGCCCCATTACTTAGCCCAGTAGCTATAGGCCTATCAGCCTAATTAGTCTTCTTTGCAAAGCCATGGAACATATTGCAACTGATCTAATAAATTATGACATTAAAAATCTCATTGAAAAATTATATTGATGCTCTGCTTACTAGAGCTTACTTGCTGTGGGATGGATTTGAAGTGTTCTTAAGACACTCAGTCTTGCTGGCTGGATTCTGCTAAAATTCAAAGTCTGGTTATATTTGCATTCACAGTCTGTTGCATACAGAAACTTGCAGAATATACACTGATGAGAGAATATACTTTGCAGCATCAACTTTAGAGCAATAACAAATAACTTTTTATAATAAACCAAACGTACTAACGTTGCAGCTTAAAGTACTGTTCCAACTTTACTTCTCATATAGTACAGATGATGTGAGAGATATAACATTTACCTCAGGACAAATGAGTCCCTACCATACCTCTAACATAACTGGATTTATACAGCTCTTTATATACACTTTTAGCCATGCATATTTTATTTTGGAGAATTGCTCATCCTGTAGAAACAATACTAAGCTTCCTTGTTTAACAATGTCTTGTAAGAGACCAGCTTTTCTGACAGTGTGAACATCCTGTATTCTATTTGGATCTTTGTATAAGAACATCTGTTCTTTTGCCAATGCTGATAAAACATGTCCTGTTTTCCATGCAGAAAAACATATTTTTGAGGAAACACATTGCCACAGTGTCATTGTCCATTTTTTAAAAGCAGATTTTGCATTTTTGCTCTTGCATACATCCTGTTTTTAAGTCTGTAAGGGAAAATGTCCATTCAGCAGGTTCCTTATTTTCCAAGCCATGGTTGCTGATCACATATTACTAAACTCTGTTTCTGCATTTAAGCAAGCTTTTTCTTTCAGCATATTTACAACAGAATTAATTTCAGCCTCATATTCATAATATCTAACAATTCCCTCTGTTTTTAAACATACTCAAAACATTTTATATAGAAAACACATTAAGAAACAAACCTATAGTTTTTTTTATACAAGTTAAAATGCAATTTTACATAGTTAATACAATTATATTAAAGTATTACTACCAAACTGAATGTATTTAACAACTTTTTCTTTTGCAGACCATTCTGTGAAATTATTTTATCAATTATGAGCTGTGTCTGCTTTAATGTTGTTTTTTTTAACTTGATCAATTTATTCTTTTGCAATTACAGAATTTAATTTATGACTTAGAACTGTTTTATTAACTCTTTTTAACTGTTGAATTAACTATGAGAGACAGGAACCATGTGCTACTGCAAGCATTTATACACTGCTGAAAATATACAGTTTTAATGTTATTTTAACCATTACATTGTGTTCATGTCTCTGAACTGCTCATTAACATCTTGGTAAAATACTGAACGGGGCTTAGATAATAAATATTTGAAAATAATTATTTTACTGGGGTAAAACCAGTGATATTACAACTTGACAAATTACTTTTGAACTTATTACAATGTATCCTGTACAGTATGTATTTACACAGACTGTTTGCTGTACATGCATTTTAATCTAGTAGGTAACCTGGACCCATTTTTTATTTATTTTTTTAAACATGGTTTTTTACACATATTTATTACTAGACATTAATTTCATTTGTACTGAATTCTTCTGCATTTGTACATACAAATACTATAAAGTACATTTAGTCTAATCTTACAAATTTAATAACATTAATATTAAGCAAAATCTTGGAAAATGTTTGTCTCTTTAGAAATATTTAGTGGAATTGCCACCAAAGGCATATGTCCTGTTATTTTAAACTACATACTTAACAATTAAAAATATTCATGCTTTTTTATACCAACATTGTTTTGCCAAAAACATATTAAAAATAGTGACCAATTTTGTTTAGTTTTTTACATGTCTTTACTCTCTCTTGTATAGCTGTAATCAATTTTAAGCCATCTCTTGTTTTTTAAACCATCTCTTGTATAGCTTTACAGTTTAATAGGTTGTAAATACAATTCAATACTAAACAATACAATAATAACCATTATAATAGCTATTAACAACTTGTAAAATATATTATCCTGTCAGGTTTAATCCAGTTTACCAGTATTTTTAATACACTAATACCTGTTTTTTCCCCATAAAAGAGTATTGTCAAGAAGGAATGAGATATTTCTTCCTGCAGCTTTATTTTAGACCCTTGTTGTTTATTTTTTTGTAGCTTTATTTCAGACCCTTGTTGTTTATTTTTTTGTAGCTTTATTTTAGACCCTTGTGCAGTACTGCTTATACAGTCAGTGTAAAACTGAGAAAGTACCCCTCCCCCTGTAGTACTGCAGCACTATTTACCTGCTTTATGCTGAGAGAATAGAATGTATGTCAGTCCAACACTTTGGTTATACATTTATTTTATTAGGTTACTAAACTATAGACCTTTGTCTGATTTGATCATTTTTTTATAAAGCTTTTACTATTTATTACCTCTAGTAGGTATTTATACCCTCCTGCACAATTGATTTGAACTGTATGTACACTATAGCCCATTTGCTGGCTGTACTTGATGCAACTGAGGTTTTTTTCTTTTTATTATAATTACCAAATAGTGTTGCCTGTAAACATTTTAACAATTATGTTTTAATAACAATGATGCTTTAGAAAAACTCAAACTACTTGTCTGGCAATCAGTCTTGTTGTTTATCTTATCTTTTTAACATTTCCTGTAACTATTCATTCAGTCTAGGGTCTGAGCTCACATTTCATACTCTGTAAACTATAGTTAATTCTTTTGGCATTTTTTCTTTAATGTGATTGTGATTTGCATAACTATGCATTTATACTACATTACAATTAGCTTACATGGATTTCAGTATTTTTTATTATTTATTTATGTAACTATTTAACTGTCCTGCCATTAATTTTACAAAAACTGTTTGAATAATACCATCTGTGATTTTCTTTTTAAAATTTAGAACTTTATCTGTTTGGTGTTACAATACAATTATAAACAAATTGTAAAAAGCAAAATATATATTAGTTTAACCAACACATGTTTATAATTATATTATTTATATTTGCTGATGTCTGCCTTTTGCTTTTGTGTATTGTAAACAAATGTACTCTAGATGAAAAGAACATACATGCATGTCTGTCTTGTATCTGTATATCTTTATACAAGCATGTCAGTCTTGTGACTACTCTTATTATCTATTTTTATTTAATTTTATGCACTAGAACAGTTTTGTTTACCTTTTGACTGTGCTAAGAATGGCAGTCATATGCTTTAATTTACTGTAGTACTGATAGATGTCTTGCTTTAACTGAATGAACGTAAAACATGTATGCTTAACCATTTTCAAAACATAAACATATTATAAAATATATATTTTTGGACAGATTAACTGTGTATGCAGGAAGTTCCCAGTCTTTGTCAGTTCAGCTAATTTATTTTCCTTATCCTGCAACTGCTGTTGAATTTCCTGTAATATTGCATAGTCTTTCTGACATTCTTTAGTAAGCTGTTCTGCTGAATTTGAAACTCCTATGCACTTTTGAAAAGATGTATGTATAACTTGTCTAAGCTTCCTGAACTCGTTGTGTCTGCCTTTTAGAAGTTTATTACATTCTTTTGTAACAAAATGTTCTAGGGGTTCTATCAGTAACTGATTTGACTCACATGTGGTGACAGGACATAACTGTTTAACATCTGAATACAATATAAACACTTTACCCTTAGTTAATTCTTTATCATGAACAGATCTGTCTTCACAGTCTATTTTTTTAGCAATATGATGCAATACTTTTTTATGGCATAATACACAAAATGCAGTTTTTGTTGAAGCACACAATAAACATTTGTCATATTTCACATGGTTTTCTTTGAGATACCAGTCAAATATTGTAATACATTTGCATAATGCCTTAGTATCAACCTGCCCTAATAAGGTTTTACATTTACTAATGTGCTGTGTATACCAACATAGCAATTTACTAAAGTTTGGTTTACTCCTGTATGAATTATAAATAATATCCATACTAATAATATCCAAACTGTCTAATAATATACAAACTGTCTACTAATATACAAACTGTCTAAGAATATACAAACTGTTCAACATCATCCACACTAAATATGTGACACAGAAAAAAGTCTTACCAGTTAGCAAGAAAACAGGTGATCAGGCTGCTGTTGCTGATGGCTAGAAATTTTTCAGAGTCACTTGAGAAGCTGGTGAAGCACAACAGGCAGCGGACTGCTGTACAAGTGGACATTCACCTTTTCTTGGAGAATTTATGGCACTGTGAATTTCTTGAACTAGTCTCACTCCGGATTTTAGATGTCTAAAAAACTTTACTACTGCAAGCTGCATAAACTGGAATACTTTTCTTTAGGATTTACACATACGTACAAATGTTAGTTACTGCAATTTGACTGAAGTGACCCTCTGCAGGGCTTACCATCACTCCTCCTGTGTTTGAATGCAGATTGTAGGTTCAAATGCAGGCTAGCTTGCCATTGAAAAATTATATAGAGCTTACTGCTTGCTGTGGGATGGATTTGAAGTGTTCTTAAGACACTCAGTCTTGCTGGCTGGATTCTGCTAAAATTCAAAGTCTGGTTATATTTGCATTCACAGTCTGTTGCATACAGAAACTTGCAGAATATACACTGATGAGAGAATATACTTTGCAGCATCAACTTTAGAGCAATAACAAATAACTTTTTATAATAAACCAAACGGACTAACGTTGCAGCTTAAAGTACTGTTCCAACTTTACTTCTCATATAGTACAGATGATGTGAGAGATATAACATTTACCTCAGGACAAATGAGTCCCTACCATACCTCTAACATAACTGGATTTATACAGCTCTTTATATACACTTTTAGCCATGCATATTTTATTTTGGAGAATTGCTCATCCTGTAGAAACAATACTAAGCTTCCTTGTTTAACAATGTTTTGTAAGAGACCAGCTTTTCTGACAGTGTGAACATCAAGTATTCTATTTGGATCTTTGTATAAGAACATCTGTTCTTTTGCCAATGCTGATAAAACATGTCCTGTTTTCCATGCAGAAAAACATATTTTTGAGGAAACACATTGTCACAGTGTCATTGTCCATTTTTTAAAAGCAGATTTTTCATTTTTGCTCTTGCATACATCCTGTTTTTAAGTCTGTAAGGGAAAATGTCCATTCAGCAGGTTCCTTATTTTCCAAGCCATGGTAATTTAGTATGGTTGCTGATCACATATTACTAAACTCTGTTTCTGCATTTAAGCAAGCTTTTTCTTTCAGCATATTTACAACATAATTAATTTCAGCCTTATATTCATAATATCTAACACTCATCAGACTAGACCTACAACAGTTTGGCTTTGTAAAGGGTCAATCCTGTATAAAGAATCTGATTGATGTATTTGAGAGATTAACAGAAGCTGTTGACAGTGGCAATGCTGTCCTCATGACCTGGCTGAAGCATTAGACAACACCCCCCATGTTTCCATCATTAGTAAGTTAAATGCCTTACTAATAGATCCCTATGTGGTAAGAATGATAAACTGGCTAAAGGACAGAACAGACATGATGTGAATAGCAGGAGCACCATCAGAGTGTATGAAAGTGACCAGTGGTATCCCACAGGGCTCAGTGCTGGGACCCCTTTTGTTCAGCATTTACTTTTCTGATCTCCAAACTGTGAGTCATTGTCATGTCATCCTTTGACACTCAAGCCCTTCAGCAAGAACATACTCTTACAAATACCTGGTGTATAAAAATAGGCTTAAATGATATGCTAAAAATGTAACATTGTCACCTTTGGTAGACAACCCCTCCTCTCAAAAGAAAACATAGACAATACCCCCCTCCAAAGAAAAATGAGAGCTTGGAACATGGGTTGACAATTCACTTTCCTTTGATCACTATGTAACAATGGTGCCAGGAAGTCCCTTTACTTGGTGCAACTAATTTCCAAGGGAAAGTCATCCAAAGCTAAAAAAGCCATTACTCCCTTATACTCCACATGGATTAAACTAATCATTACATATAATACCGCCTTTGTGATGTACCTCACAAAACATATTATATAACTAGAAAGACAACAGGAGGTCCTAACAAAGAATATCATTGGCTTAAAAACACTTGAGTTATCATGAAGGATTGGAAACTGTGTTCTGTTTTCTGTATCTTACAGACTCCTGAGAGGAGATCTGTGCCTTACCTTCCAAGCCACTAGAGACCAAACAGTCCAGGACCTTCTGTATCTCCATAAACAAATAGTGCCTTAAATACCAGAAATTGTGATCTGATGTTCACCAACAGATAAATAAACTAGGCAGAGTGATAGGTTAATTACACAGCACCATCCACTTCTGGATAGGCTCCCACTATGTAATAAGTACTGTAATAACTTATCTTCCATCAAAAGGGAACTGGATGACTGGATGGGTATTCACAGATTCACCCCTGTCTTGACAGACCTGGCCTATCTCGAGAGGAGGGAGCTTGATCTTTGGGTGGGTGCAGGCAAGGCATAAATGGCCTTGTGATTCCTATGATTCATATGATCACTGCAAGCCAGACTAATGTGGAAAAGTTCATACAAGCTTATACCTGCAATGAAGTGCCACATAGCTGGAACTTGCTGTGTGCGGTTATCCAAATAGCCCATTGAGTGTCAGAACTGCAAAGCTAGTTCATCATAGAAATGTGGAGGAAAGGGGGATATAGTATAGCAGGAAAGGTGTAACAACAGTAAGAACAGAAAAACACACAAAGGTAGCCATGCGGTATAACAGGTTGGTGAGGATGGGCAATTTTTTGGGAGATTACAGAACACCACTTTCAACATCTAAAGAAGAATGCTAAAACGGAATGGCCTTGGAAAGGATAGCGGGAGAAGAGAAGATAGCAGAAGCAGGCAAACAAATGTAAAATAATTAAAAAGAAATATTTGAACCACCGGGCATCTGGCAAATATTCAACTGTATTAGAAACTGCACAAATGAAAGTGTTAGTGTTCTCATTCTTTACAACAAATGGAACTTCATCAGTGTAATTAACTCATTAAATAACAATATGAATTAATGACATGGTACACAAACAATGGCACATAATAGTAAAATACACACTGTATGCAATATTTAAATTAATGCTTCAATTATCTCTTTTTTAAATTCACATTTAAAATGAATTGCATCATTTATTTCTGTCTTTAATATTCATGATAATCTAAAACTGCATTAATATTTCCCATTCTTGGGCCCATTACTACCTTTTCTGATGCCTAAAATGCATACTTCTTACATGTATTCAGTTCGAGTGCATATTTAGTCAATGCATTACTAGTATATTTGTTTTGATGGCATACTTTTCTTCATAAATTAGGTTAGATAATAAACCAAACATGATTTACACTTGGCAGCAAATACTGCTTGTTAAGTATTACAATTATAATACACTCATGGACTAACTGGGCTTTTTGTGCAACTATTTTTGTTAACTTTTTTCATAGCATTATTTAAAACATGTACTATACTATAACTCCTTTTGTTCCCAAACAACAGTTCCTATCCCATACTTGGACCACCCCTTCCTGAGATTCAAAAACATTACAAGTTTTCATTATGATATATTTAGTGGATGAGGAATTCATACTGAAATCAGTAATATAGTGCTATATAAAGGAAATAATAATAATAATAATAATAATAATAATAATAATAATAATAATAATAAAACACTTCTGGCTTACCAAATAACTAAAGGCCCTACTCCAAACATAGCAGTCCTGATATAATTGGAAACTTCACCCAACTCTGGATCTGAGACAAATGTTCAGTCTTAGACAACCTCTCCAAATAAACTCATAGTCATAATGAATTCCACATTTAAATCTAGCAACAATGTCTATTTCATAAGCTCAGACTCTTCTGGAATTAAGTCAATCTCATAACCATAAGTAAAACACTCCCATACAGCAACTCTCCAACATCATTTCACACTCACGAAGACAACATGTCTCCTTAGATCTTTCTCAATATATTCAGTAACATACTCATAATCTCAACATCCATTCTCCAATGTGAAAGCACCTCTCCCACTCTACAATCATATATCCCACTCTTGTACTTCAGTCAAATTTATTCCAAGACATTGAACCTCTTCTCAAGCAAATTCTTTGTGACAAGCCCTCATGGTCTGATAACTTACTCCCCTGGTTTATCTACTGTTGTAAAAGACTACACCACAGTTCCACTTGTACACATATATAACCTCTGCATCACTAAAATTGTTGGTCCTCTATATTCTAAACAGCTTTAATACAACTCCTGCCTAAACATCCCAGCCAATACAAGACTTCTCACTATTACCCAGTCTTAATTCTACCCACACAAGGGAGAATTCATAAGAAAATAACATGCATTCAGCTCACATGTTCCTTGAAAAAATGCAGTCGGCTATCTTTTAAACAAAATGGCTTTTGGTCTGTCTGGAGCACTATGACCATACTCTGGTAATAGCAAATACAATGTATCTAATATTAACAAAGCCAATTTTACTGGTGCCATTTTTCACTGACCTCACTAAGGCCGTTGATTGATGAACCACTCTCTCTTATAAGGCACATACTTCTCCTCTGTATAAGCCTTGATGTCTCCCTCTTGTTTTAAGACTTTCTTTCCAACCATAATTTCAGACTTAAGACTGGATCTTCAAGATCCCCCATCTCCTACTTAATGGGGTCTATCAAGACTCCATTTTATCACCCCACTTTTTTATATTTTCATTAACAAACTTCTTATTGACCTTCCCATCTACCACTTGGGTCTATGTTCAGCCATTGAACGGAACTTCCATTGAAATGGCTGAACATCAAACCCTATCCATTGAACATTCATTCAGCGAATGTTCATTTCATCGATGGGGAAAGTAATTAGTTGGCCATCACTTCCCCATCTGCCTTTTCCCCCATTTTAGTGTGGTCTCAGAGTTGGTATATATAGTTGTGGGTTTGTGGGCAAAGCTCCCACATTGGGGGGTGTGGAAGTCGAAGCCCCCCACCTGGGTGGGTTTGCAATACTGCAGTGGGGCACACAGGGAAGTGGTGGCTAACTAGTTACTTTCCTTGACAATGAAATTAACATGCACCTAATGAATGTTCGACGGATAGAGTTCAATATTCAGCCATTTGATGGAAGTTCCATTTGATGGCTGAACATACATCCCTACAATTTATGGTATATGATGGTGACATGGTCTGTTTAAGATCATAGGGTCATAAGAGGCTATCAACCTGGAGGTCATTTCAAGCCTAGCTGTTTCATCCCAATGCAATACCATAGATACTCTTGTCAATACCCAGGATTGTATTTATTAATGACTGCTCATATCCAGGAAGGTTGTGGACACTATCCTCAGTAAGAATTTATGGTGCCATGGTGCCCCATCCACTTGTCCAGGTTCCAAAGGGAATGATGATGCATTTTTTGCATTCAGTTTGAGATCTTGACTCAGACACCAGTCGTTGGTCTGCATAAGACCCTCCTGAAGTATACTGACATAATTTGGGGATTCAATAATTGCACCCAGTTTGCAGTCATCTGCAGACTTGGTCAGCCACAGCCCCTGTGTTTTGGTCTGAAATTCTGAGAAGTATATATTAAGCAGTAGGGGGCCCAGCACTGACCCCTGTGGCACCCCGCTGGTGACAGGTTTACTGGTTGATGTAGAATCACCCACTTTGACTGCATATGACTGTTTGTGAGCCAGTTGGCAACAGCTCTTACAACAAATGGGTTTACAGGATCATAAGATCATAGGAGATTATTAAACTATCGACTCAGAGGTCATTTTAAGCGTAGCCATTTCAACTCAATGTAATACCATAGCGGTACTAGTCAATACTCAAGATTGCATTTAGTGATGACTGCCCATATCCAGGAGGGCTGTGGGCACTATCTCTGCTAAGAATTTACAGTGCCCCATTCACTCATCCAGGTTCCTGTTGAACAGCGTCATAGAGGTGCTCTGTTTCAAATGACTTGGTAGCCTCTTCCAAAGACATGGCAGTCACTGGGATATAAGTCTGCCCTCCAGCATGTCCTATTTAAATCACAGGCCATATTTAAGTTCCTGGAATGGGTAGCCCTAGAACCATTTGATTTATGTACATGCAGTAAATTCATTCGGCTTGGGTCTTGGGTTGCTCTGTAGGCCAGGCATAAGTCTCCCTTAAGAAGTGTATACAATACGGAGCATAGTGACAGGGATTTTATTTGGTCCGTGTAAAGCACATGCTGGAGGCCATTGATCTTCTTTGTTAGAAACCTCTGAGGTCTCTCTAATTGCTGTAGGTGTTTAGTAGGGTACATACAGAATGTGGCGTTATACTAAATTATGGGCCGGATAAGTGCCAAGTATGGGGGGGGGGGTTATAACTTGTTTTGCTCTCGATGTGATGACTTTACCAATCAAGTGAGCTACGTGGAAAGCTTTCCTTACAATGGTAGACACATGGTAGTTGAAGGTAAGGTCACGGCCAACCTGTGATCCCAGGTCACTTACCACTTCATGGATACTTAGGGCATTGTTATTGATTTGATAGTATGAAGGGACAGTGTTTGTACTGAAGGGAATTATGATGCATTTCTTTGCATTCAGTTTCAGACTGTGACTAATACACCAGCTGTTGGTCTGTGTGAGACCATCATAGAGTGTACTGACATCATCTGGGGATTCAATGATTGCACATAGTTTGCAATCATCTGCAAACTTGGTCAGACACAGCCCTTTAGTTTTGACCTGAACTTCTGAGAAGTATATGCCAAACAGTAGGGGGCCCAGCACTGACCCCTGTGGCACCCTGCTGGTAACAGGTTTGCTGGTTGATGTGGTCACACACTTTGATAGTGTATGTCTGGTTTGTGAACCAGCTGGCAACCCATCTTACAATGAAGGGTTTACATTCATTTTGCTAAGTGTATTGGTAATGCCTGAATGTGAGACTATGTCAAAAGCCTTTGCCAAGTCAAGGTATGCTGTGTGCTGTGATTGACTAGGGCACCTAACAGTGATGCTAGTTTGTGTTTTAGTTTTTTAGAAGACAGCCTGGAATACCATCTGGTCCCATAGAGGCTGTGTTTTTTGCCTCAGCAAAGGTTTTAATGACTTGCACTTCAGATATGTAAGGTTGAGGGAGAGTTGGGAGCAAAGTTTGTGATAAGTTTGGAGGGGATAAGGGAGTGAAATTTTCACCAAATCTGTCTTCTAGCAAGTTTGCTATCTCTGTGGGATCAGTGTGTGTGATACCACCAGACTGCCGCCAATTAATGTGATGTCTCTCATTATCCTGGATCAGTAACTAAGGAGCTTCAGTCCTCACTACTGACTCCTGTGTGTGACTGTCGCGTACACAGGAGTAATTAACAATTTTCCCCTAAGAGCACAACAGGAACATGCTCTATAGCCTGGGACTGGACTGTATATTTCTGTCCACCCCTAATGTAATTCCTTATTATACACTTCAGGGCAATGTGTCCCAGTTTAAGACCTCTGATACACTCACACTTAAATAAATTAAATCTCACACATCCAAACACTTCTGGGAAAGCCTGCAACAGATTTCCAGCTGTGTCCCTTCCTCAAAATAATATGGTAATGCTGCAACCAATCAGAGTGTCTTCATGCCCTTCTAAAGGGGTGTCCAATTATGAAAATTAAATAGTAAAACAAATAGTAGCAAATGACCTAAGCAGCCAGACTTTCAGAGTGGCCCTGAGAATTATCAAAGCAAGTATAAGCACTCTCAAATCACTGATTGTCCAGTTACAATGTAAGTTAATAAAAAAAAATATTTAATATTGAGCAAAATGATTAAAAATATAAAACAGTAATTCCCAATAAACATAACTCAATCGCTAGGAAAATTAAACCAATACTGTAGGATAGAGACCCAATATTCAGAAAAACTCTAACTGATCTAGCTGATTAGTTAAAATTTCCTAACTAAAGAACATTGTCCCTGATCTAAACTAAATTACTACAACACAGCAAAGGCAGGCGTATAGTTCTTGATGAGTCCTTTTTGGGTATCTGCTGCACAGTACATCTGTGATCAACTGATGACTGACTACCGCAGGCTTTTTATAGACTAGCCTAACTGTCAGCTGTTACAGTTCTAACTTTCATTTCATATTTTTTTAAATTTAACCAACAGCTGTTTTCTAAAAGTTCCTTCCTGTCTTTCAGCTTCTGACAGTAACGCATAGCAACTGTCAACATTCTGATGACATCATCTGCTAATCAGATGAATCTGAGAGAGTTTGCCTTTAGAATCTTTCTTCATAAACACGAACAGTTAGAAATGTACAAGGACACTGTTCAAGTATTTAAAACATTCTGTACAAACAGATCATAAATCAGCATGTAAGAACTTATTAACAATACCAAAGCTAGTCATGCTGGCATACAAAACACAGGACAATCTGAAATTATATACAAAACTTCAGCCAGGTATCCTAGCACAGATGACAGTGTCTAATTTCTTCCCATACTGCATTTACAAATGGACATGAGGTCATTTTGTAGTAGTAACTTTAGTTTTACTAAGCAGGTTGTTACAGTTGCAGGAGTGGAGGATTTTTTTTTTTGGCTCCTTAACTTTGATAAGTTTTTTTTTTCTTTTTGCTCCTCAACCTTGAGTTGAAAGGGTACCACATAGTGCCAGATGAGTTATCTATGGTTCTGGATACAGGGAAATGAATTCTACTAGCACAGCTAGAATATAGCCTACCCCTAATTGCAGCAGACCCACCAAACCATGGCTCAAAATATCCATACTTTTCCAGATACAACAAAATGGGAGGAGGGAACTTACCCTTGCCCATTTAAATATTGCTAGCACCTCCAGCAACTTGGATTCTGGCTTAACCAGTATCAGCCCAAAAGTAATAAGCATCGACTAGTCCTGTTGAAATATAATTCCTGGATCTCCCATACTTTATCAATCTGCCTCTCTTTTGAAATGTTAGCACTCCAAATGCTGAGTGTTGGCAATCAAATAAAAAAATAACAAAACCACAAGAAAAGAGTGAATTTTGAAGATCACTCTTCTGCTCTAAACTTCCTTTTTGCAGGGTTGCACCCCACTGCAAACCCCAATGTGAGGGGCAAGCCCTCCTCCCAAACATATATATATATATATATATATATATATATATATATATATATATATATATATATATACTAACTCCAAGATTGCCATAACTCAGAGAGAAGGAAACATTCTGAGCATGGCCATCTCTGTGTTTTGAGACTCACTGAAATGGGTGTTGACATTTCATTCATTTACCTATCAATTTCCTATCACTGTTTCTATGACACAGGCTCTGGAGGCAGAGAATTTGTAGAATTTGACCGTAATTCATAACTCCATAAAACTAATTCTAATTATGGTAGTAACTGACAATTGCAATAATGATAAACATTCTTACTGGATCCTTTTTTAACTTACTCTCAATCTTCAAACCAAAAACTCATTTTATCCAAAGTCTATATCCCGCCCTTCTCCAACCTACTTTACAAAATATTTTCCTAGATACAATTAATGCTTCTAAATATCATAAGGTGATTTGCCTTATGTGACTTCAACATTTCCTACAAGAGCAAAAATAAAATATCACTCAATCACTTTCTTTCAGTCCATATTCTTTCCCAAATAGTTTCCATAAGAGCAAGGCATAATCATGTGCCCACAAAGGCATATATTACTGATATTATTATCACAAATATCCCAGACAAATTAAAAACATTCCTCACCGTGTTATGTCATTACAGTCCTTTTTTCTCCCAGTGATGCTTAAAACACCCAAACTTCCACCTACAACAACTCAGTCCAGATACATTCAACTGATCCCCTTTCTAACCACCCACTTTCCTTCCTCCATACTAGCAATATTCTATAGCATTCTCTGTCTCATCCAAGATAAAATATTTCCCCCAAAACAAGCCAGCAGAAAAAGCTATAATATCCACTGTTTAAACACATTGTTAAGAAAGTTTACTAGAGACAGATAAAAGGCATGGAAGTTATGGAAAACACCCAAAATTATACCATATCACTAAACAACTGCATGCAATTAAAAGTAAATACCTGGCTAAAAATGAAACCAAAGTCTTACAGTTTAGATCCATTTAACCTCTACATCTCTGTCACACCAAATTCTTCTAGAAAACTAAAAAACACATTAGGTCCCATGGCTATTCATTAAAAAGAGTACATCATAGCAAAATAATAGATGAAATGATAAAATAGTTTGCAAAGACTAAATGTGTACATTTTATCATTTTAATGTATAAGAGTATATTTAAAGCAAATTATTTAAATGTAATCAATGCTATTATTGCAAGTTATTGTTGTTTAGTCTTTAATCTGGTTTCCAACTCTTGATATTAAGGATTTTAACAGACAAGGCTTGTCTACAATTACTTCTCGAAGAACTTGTAAATTTATATTTATTGTTTCAGTAATACTGTTTGTTCATCTTAGTCTTTGCCACCATCTTATTCTTTTTCCTTTAATATTTCCCCGCAAGAGTGCCCATACCATTCAACTGTACAGATTTTTGGCGAATGTGCAGATTTTTGATTGTAGTTTTTTTGTCTGTTCCTCATAATATTTGTTATATTCTGGCAAATCATTGAAGACTGAAGTCACTAAATAATGAACAAGGTTTGAGCTTCAGACTTCATATCTATTGGAAAATGCATTCTAATGCAAAATCTGTTATTCTAGCAACTTAGTAAGTTTGCAAGAGCAATATTTAAAATTTGTCCCTATTTTTGGACCTTTGTCCTCCCATTATTATTGCTTATGTCCAGATTTCTTGTGCAGTCTTCACTCTTTACATTATGTGGCCAAAGTATTTGCATTTTAATTTTACTACCATAACTTCCAGTGAATAGTCTGAATTTATTTAAGTATTGACTGTTTTGATTTATTTGTAGTGCTCTGAATTCTCTGTAGTCTTTTCCAATACTATAGTTCAAAAGCATTGTTTTGGGGGTTCACAACCTTACTTATGGTTCAACTCTTACAGCCATATCTTGTTTCTGGAGAATCTTTGATCTGACATTATAGATCTTTGCACTGACATTGTAATGTCTTTGCTGTTTAAGATCTTATCCAAATTTGCCACATCTTTCTTCTTAAGAAGCAAGCATCTTTTAATGTCTTGGTTCATTCATTATCTACAGAGATCTTGAAGCCCAGAGAATATGTCTTCATGCCATCCTCATCTATGCTTTATAGATTTGATAGTGCTACATCACAATCTCTGTTTTTGTTTGTTTTTTTTTTTCTAATGTTGAGCAGCAAACCAGCTTCTGAGTTTACTATTTTCACCTTCATCAACAGGCTCTTCAGCTTCTCCTAGACTTTATCCATCAGAGTTGTAACTTCTGCATATCTGAAGTTGTTATATTTTCCATTCAATTATGCATCCAACATCTGATTCTAATAACCTAGAATTCCACATTATATATATTTGCCATATTAATTAAGTAAGGTGATAATATACAGACTTGTCACTCTCCTTTCCCAATCTTGAACTAGTCACTTATTCCACATTCATTTCTATCTGTTGCTCTTAGTTTGCATAAATATTCCTCAAGAGATAAATAAGTTAACCTAGCATTCCCATTACTGATAGAACTTGCCACCATTTCTTATTGTCTGCACAAATAAAGGCTTTAGAGTAATTAATAAAACAATTTTTTGTGGTGTTCCCTTGGTTTCTCTATTATCCAGCAGATGTTGGTAATTTGATTCCTCATGCCTCCACCCATTCTAACGCCAGCTTGTACACCTGGTAGTTCTTGGTCTATATATTGATGGAATTAGAATACTTTTTAGCATTGATCTTCTTTGGGACTGGACTATAAACTGACCTCTTCCAATGCAATGGCCACTGTTGTATTTTCCAAATTTGCTGAAAATTATTAGCAGCATTTTTAATAGCATTATTTTGTGGGCTTAAACAACTTAACTGAAATTCCATTACTTCCTGCAGCCTTGTTATTAGAGCTCCTTTTATTTAACTCTCCATAATGACTCTCTAAATCAAAGAACATGCCATCATATTTAGCAGAGAAAGTTAAGCCGCGGTGGTGCAGCTGTAGTGATGTTGCCTCACAGCAAGAGGTTCTCCCATTCGATTCTCGACTGGAGCACCTTCTGTGTGGAGTCTGCATGTCCTCCCCGCAGCTGAGTGGTGTTTGAAAGACATGCGTAGACTGGGAGTGCCTTTTCTGAAGGTTGGGCATCAAGCTGACACCTTGGCACTTGTAAAAAAATCTACTGCCAATCATTAGCAGACCAGAGTTCCACTGTGGTGACCCCTAACTGGGAAAAGAAGAAAGAAGTTATCGCTGAAAGTAAAACATTAAACTTTAAAGAACTGAAATGCAAGCAAACAAACAACACTAGATTAAAAGGCAGACAAATTATTTTAAGACATTGTTATTCATCATGAAATTGTAAGCGTACCAAAATGATGATTTGTGGCTTAGATTTGGATCAAAAACAGCAAAATGAGCTCATTGCTAATTAAACCTGACTGGTGAATCATACTCTTTTTTTTGTTTTTGTTAGGTAATAAAAATTCAAATAATATAAACCAGACATCTGAAGATGATCCTGAAGCAAAGGTTAGAGCTCAATCATAATGGGATTCATTCATACAAATGTTACCGTGAGGTACTCTGTCTTTATTTTATTAGGGATGGAAAGCCATCTGATAAACATTTTTGTAAACCATGGTTGAAGAGGAAATACAGAGGAGAAATTATAGGAAATAAGTGGAAACTAGTTTAAAGTCTAACTTAAGAAACCATGTTTATAAAGTGTGTCAATTGGCGGAATGCTCTGGCAGACATATTAGAGTACAAGTCAGCAGAGGAATTTGGTGCAAGCATTAGATTAAACTAGCATGATAAACTGAAGTGGAGATCTATCCAATGGTGAAATGCAAAATATGAGTAAATCTGATAAAACACTGATTTTGTGTCTTAACACCATATTTATATACAAGAAACCCCACTAATAGAAAAAAAACAAGGAGCATGTAGCAAATGGTAGAAATAAAGTAGAAGTATAGCAGGTAAGACAACAGGGATTAGAATAGTTTATACAGATAAGCTATAAAAAGAGAAAAGTAATCTTGATGAAGGTTTTAGTGCATGAAAGAAATAGATGGAAGCAAGACTATGAGGATCTACAAGAGTGAAGGGATGGTTATAGAGAGCATAAAAGTAGATGAGGGGAAGCTAAGACATTAAATTTGGATAGGACAACAGGAAGAGCAAGAAAATATATGGAAGTTTGGGATTTGTGTTGCCACTTGCCTGTTTTTCCTGGATTGTCTGCAAAATTCAAGTCTGGCACTCTTAATTTCACTCTTGCATCACCAGTGTTACAGATAGATACTAATTTCTCCAAATCACATTCAATCGCTAGTGAACACTTCCTTTTTAGATGTCATTGGATCAACTTTAACATCACTGCAGAAGTCACTAGTGATAAAGCAACATCACTGGGCATGTGAAGTCACAGTCCCCAGTTAATCAGAATTCTGCCAGTGTTGTTAAGGAGTGAAAGGCCATAAAGATTAAAATATAAATAATGGACATATTTCAGCACTTTTTCTTATAGCATGTGTGAAAGACCACTAAGCAGATATCCCTATAACAGTGATAAAAAGAGAACAGAGCACTGGACTAATGAGTAGACATGATATTAATGAGTGATCCAACACGTGCAGAGACAGAGAGAGAGAGAGAGAGGGAGAGAGACTCCAGGGAGAAATGCAGGGCAGATGCAACATATGAAAGAAGAGTCATAAACTGCAACCAGTCAAAACTCTGAACTCACCACTCTTCCAAACAGCAAGACATGTTATGAAATAGCTTTTAATCTATATTAAGTGTATGTCTTTGTTTAACGCCACAACAGTCAGGAAATCCTTCTATGTGGCACACCTCATCACTAAGGGCTTTTCATCCAGAAAAAAAGGAGGTCATTGTCCCACTGTACTCATCCCTCATTAGACCCATTATAGAGTACAACTTTGAGTTTGGTATGTACCTCACAAGACATCTGCAACAGCTGGAAAGGCCACAGAAATACCTCACTAAAAGAATCACAGGCCTAAAGCAGATGCCATATGCTGACCATCTAAAAAAACTCCAGCTATACTCTGTGGCATATCGTCTACTCAGAGGCGATCTCTGCTTAACATACAAAGCCATGTCAAACCCAGAGCTGTTGGACATGCTACACTTAAAGAAATCTCAATCCCTCAGAGCCACATGCTCCAGGGATCTAAACCTTGTCATCACAATGAACAAAACATGCAATAGACTGCCCATACATGTCAAGCAGAGCGCCTCATTGGCCCTCTTCAAAAAGAACCTTGATGATTGGATGGGAGAAAGGAAATTCACTCCGGGGATCATGTCAGTCGCCCTGCTAGACAGGGGTCCAGAGAAGCAAATATTGTGGGAAGAAATATCCAGGGAATTATTATGGCTAGGCTTGCATAGGCCCTAGGGCCGATAGCCTAGTACCAACCTATGAACCTCTGAATCTATGCTACACTGCTACATTAATGGTATTCCTTCAAAGAAATCACTAAGTTGTAGTTTTGAAACAACAGTGCACATTTACATATCAAAATGGATAGGGTGATACAAGAGGTGAGGATTTTTTTTTTTTTTTTTACTTTTTGCAAGGGGAGCAACCCTAACTGGGATAGACATAGATGAGTATAAGAAAGGACAAAAAGACAGGAACAACATATGTATAAAGGAGCAATACATGGGACCTGGTGAACTGGTAGTAAAGTCTTCCCATGGATTCATTTTAGGATATTTATTAAAAATTCATGTATTTATTTTATTCTTTTTAGTTTTAGTAAAATGTAATAAAAATGAATCCATATTTGTAAATAAAAATGTAGCAGTATATTCAGGAAGAAAACTAATAAATATGAAAATACTTCTATTCACTTTCCTGGGTTTATGAACCTTGTCTCTCTGACCTTTGTAAGTTGTCCCATAAGGGGGCTTCTCCTGATCTTCAGCTATTCACCTTTCTGTTCCTCAGTGAGGGGAATGAGTATACAAAGTGCTTTACCCTTCTGTTAGCCATGTAGACTACTTATAAATCTGTTAGCCGTGTAGACCACCTAGCCATCTGTTAACTATGTAGACCACTTATCCATCTTTTAGCCATGCGGACTATTTATTCATCTGTTAGCCATGCGGACTACTTATCCATCGGTTAGCCATGTGGACCACTTTTCCATTGGTTAGCCATATAGATCACTTATCCATTGGACAGCCATGTAGACCACTTATCCATTTTATAACCATGTGGACTACTTATCCATCTGTTATCCATGTGGACCACTTATCCCTTGGTTAGCCATGTGGACTACTTATCTGTCTGTTAGCCATGTGGACTACTTATCCATCTGTTAAACATGTGAACCACTAATCCATCTGTTAGCCATGTGGACTACTTATCCATCTGTTAAACATGTGAACCACTTATCCATTGGTTAGCCATGTAGACCACTTATCCATCTGTTACCCATGTAGACAACGTATCCATTTTTTAGCCATGTGGACCACTTATGTCTAGAGCACCATACAAGCTATGGATGTAGTGCTCATGCTCTTACTTATTCACAGAAGTGGAGATTTCCACTGTCACTTGCACATCATACCTTCAAACTCTGGTCTTACTCAGAATCAAAGTTTTGTCTCTAGGAAGAAAAACAGAATTCCAGTCTTGGTTCAGGACTTGCATTTCTTGGACATTCATGTAACACTTGCTCAGTGTTATTTCACTTCTAATATGACTTTGCATCAATGTTTTCCCTCATTCACTGCTTTCTAGAATTTTAATGTTTACATGAAAAACTCTTACTTAAGGAATTTTCAAAACTTGTACAAATATTGTTTATTAAACATCAGACACTAGCTATCTTAGAGAAGTTATGGTACGCCAGTAATGTTTTTGCTGGTGCTGAATGCTACCTAATAGATACCAATTACAAGTCCTGGTACTATAAGTAATGTATATTGCTGCATAACTGATTATGCTACTCCAAGTGCCATTGTTATCTGCAGCTCTGATAACTTCATTGAGCTTCACCCTGTTATAATCATGCACACAGTGCTGCACAATTTTCCCCATATATGACCAAGAATTGTGGCTCTGTTCACCTTGCAAACATTTATATATAATTAGGACCTTATATTCCTACCTGGTTTTATTTGCATGTCATTATGATCTTTGTCATATTTCTTTTTTTCAGAACATTTGTGCTGCCTGCAGTGTAGGGCAACACTGGATTATGAACAGCTACCAGTCTGCACATGTGTTGTTTATTACACAACTGGTCTATGAATCCCATCAATTATATTGTTTTATAATGCCTTAAAAAATCTGTCAGTGTATTTGATTCTGATAAGTGTTCTTGTGGTATTAATGCATCTCTAAAACACTTTCTGTTTAAGCTGTACTACTTCACAAGTTCTGATTTATACCTGGTAGATCAAAATGTTTTGGTTATAGTAACTTATAAGATAAGAAGTTACTATTTTATTAATAAGGTTATTGCTATAATTTGTGGAAATTAATAGCACAGTGTGGCTGGTTTCTGATATTACTTTTTCCTCAATTTTTTTTAAGATTGTGGCTATAACCAGATATATTCAGTGCATTGATGTCTGTTATTAATTTTCATCCATAGTAGTCTATTTCAACTTTCTTGAGAATATTACAAGACAGTTCACAAGTCAAGGCATCACTCCCCATATGTCACCTTGGGTGACATTTTTTGAAGTCATCTAACAGTTAATATTTTGGACTCATAATGAATGAAACAGTCAAAGGTGAAAATAACTCAAATAAGCAATTTGGTTTGATCCAGGTCAACATTCACACAGATTAACAAAAGTATGTGTTTTGTAAAGTGCCTTAGTGTATACCCATTATAAACTAATATATTAAATTACCTATTAGTTTAAATATTATATCACTTTGTGCATTACTTTATTGGCAATGAAGTGCTATTGTGTGATTGTTTAGGTGACTCTTTACCATCTGTATCAATTGCTAGCTATATGCTGCCACTTTGTATTTGTTCAATTGTTTATCCTGTATGCCATTTCAAAAACCTGGGTTGTGGCTGAAATCTATCATTGCCAGTCTGCATACACAAAGAAATTCCAACTAAATACTTGACAAAACAAATAAATAAATGAATTTAAAAAATCACAGAACAAGATAAGAACAAATTGTCATTTTATTGATTTCAAAATACAATAACCATAGAATATATATTTTTAAATAATTTTCTTATCGTTAGGACCAATAGTTGGGAGCAATAATATAGGTTTAGAAAACCAAAGCTATGATATGAATTTTATAAAATATATACTTTACCACAATGTGAAATTATATTATTTTGAAACAAAAATTCACTGCACATATACATACATACATACATACATACTATATAGTTTCACACAGTTATTAGCAGGGTCAGGATTGCATGAATAAACTGCAGTGGTGCAATATTTCCAGTGCTAAATAACACAGCATAATTTGGTAGTTCCCAAATTCATTGCAAATTGGTGTCAGTCTCTAAACTAGGATTATGCTTTTCAGTAACAATAGACTTTACTTAACTCTAATAACAGTAAGAAAAAGTGCTGTTGTATTCCTCCTTTTCCTTTGAAAAAGCAAACAAAGGTTTTACTTTTGATTTGGATGAAAACAATGCAGAAACCTAGTGAATAAAGGGAAACAATAATTTAATACACAGGAGATCTGGTGTCATTAATGTAACATGCATAATATTAAACATGTATTAGATGTGAAGATATAAACACACACACACGCGCGCGCGTGCACACACGCACACTCACACACACACACACACACACACACACACACACACACACACACACACTATTTGGCATTTACTTCTAGTATAGGATCCATTTCTAAAATGCCTAGAAATGAGAATATCATGTGTTACGAAGAATTGACCTAAAGGATTTTTTCTACCATCCATATTATCTTTATAGATTGATGAATATGTAGTAGGTGTGCACGAAGTGAGTCTGTACTTTCAAAAAAAAAATGAGCAGTGAGGTTTTACTTTTTTCAGAATCTGCATAACCCGTGGTGTATTTTCTTACCTGTATTGTTATGCACCATGGCCATGTTACCTTTGGAAACCATGGATTCTGTAGACTACTATATCCATTTTATCCTACTTAAGTGCAAACAAGCATGCTGTTGAGTGAAATGCCTGCACTTATTTCTGGACCGTAGGTGAGTTCTTGTCTGGCAAAGTCAGGAAAGGTCTACAACTGCAAGTGATGGAGGAAAAAACATTTTTTTTTAATCTTTATGACTGGATAACCAGCTAAAAATACTTTATTGCCAAAGGGGAAAAAGCAAACTGAGCATGTGAACCGTGAACAATTTTTTTATGTTTTTATTAAGGTGTGGCTATGAATCTATTGGAAATATGTACTGATGATAAGGTGTGTGTGAAGGCTGCTGGCATTGGTTGCTGTATGTCTGGATTATATGGATACAGCTTCATGAGTGATGAAATAAAGTTTATCCCCTACAGTTCAGACATTCTGTAATATATTGGTTAATTTAAGTCTTTGAAAGGGTCTGTGCAAAAGGGTCACTAACTGAACGTAAATTCCTGTATGTACAGATTGCAAAAATCTGCATCAGACTAGAATTTCATAAAATAAATCACATAGTTGCAAAGTACACCATTCAGAAGATACGCTTTTCATTCCTAGGAAGAAAAAAACAGGAGATCACAAGATATTCAGCAGAGGTCTTAACTTGAAGACTCTGTAGAAATCTCAGATAGGTGTGTTATAAACCACATGGCTACAAAACTACAGCGAAATTAGAAATTAAATTAACAGTTTTTAGAATTAATTAGTTTTCCTCTGAGCAGACATTTGTGACAAGATTTATTTTTTTATTGGCATGCTCCTCTTAACTAACAATGACAGAATCAAAACATCTGTCCTCCTTTCTACACTGTAGCAGCATACGTTGAAAATGCAAACTAAGAAGAGCACCTAGGTGTCAATTAACTAATATTTATCATGAGGGTTTAACTGGATGTCAGTGACCAGTTCATCAAATGTGAATTAATTCCAGCTGAGGACTTGCAAATATAGTTTACATTAGAAAATAATTGTTTTCATTGAAGGCAACAATAACTTAGGAGTTTATACTTTTCTCTAATACAAAACAGTCTCTTTTTTATATATATTAAGCAGTGAGTGCTTAATATAAGCGATGAGAATGGGTGTAAGTTCAGCTGTCGTATATAGATCAGTTTCCTTACACTTGCGTTTATATCATTATTTGTTTCCTATACTTATTTTTCTACCTTATAAAAAGATGGAAGATACAAACCACACACATATTTAATAAATATGTTTACAAAATCATATTGATTTTGAATAAATTCCCGCAGTGGTGCAGCGGTTAGCGTTGCCGCCTCACAGCAAGAGGCTCTCCTGTTTGATCCTTGGCTGGGGTGCCATTTGTGCGGAGTCTTCATGTCCTCCCTGTGGTCGCGTGGGTTTTCTCTGGGTGCTCCAGTTTCCTCCCACATCCCAAAGACATGCTTTAGGTGGATTGGACACACTAAATTGGCCCTAGGTGTGAGTGAGTGCATGTGTGTGCCTTCTGTGGAAGGTTGGGCACCGCCGGTGGCTGACAACTCAACACTGTAAAACTCCACTGCCAGTTATGAGCAGACAGATGATCCGATGTGGCAACCCCTAACCAGGAAAAGCCAAAAGAAGAAGAAGATTAAAAGCAACGCTAAGAAATAACAATACAGTTGTAGAAAAGTAAACCATGGTACATATTTTTCTAGTCATACGCCTAATGAACTATGCACATCACAACCCATTCTTTTATTTTTAGAAAATCACTTAGAATGGTTGAGAAGCTTTATAGGTTACAAATACTGAATTCTGCCATTGCAATTAGCATTTAAATAGGGCAGTAGTGGAGACAACAGTGAATAATCACAATAAAGATAAACTGCATTTAATAATGTATTTGTTCTTATTATTATATTTATTTGGGTATGCAGGCTATTTAAATAACCCCTTGAAGTCACCACTTGACCTACAAGGCAGAATTGATTGATTGGCCCCAAAAAGTGTTGGATAGATTAGACAGGAAAACAAGAAGGATTTTTCATGCTCATCAAATGATTTATAAAAATCAGTGCACACCAAGATTATATATTCGCCATTCTGAAGGAGGGATGGGCCTCCTAGAAATTGATTACATGTATACAGCTGCAATTGTGGGATTGCACACGTATCTGCTGACCTCAAAAGATCTGAACATAGTGAAAGTTTTGAAACATGAGGCCAAAAAATCAAAATCAGGCAGCAACTGAATATGCCAAAAAATAAAAGAAAGAATATAAGGTGAAGGACCTGATGAGAAGCCAAGAAATGTGGAAAATGCAATAATATAGTTGCAAGTATAGAAAACTTCTGTAAGAACCTCATGTTAATCAGGATGGAATGCAGAGATGGTTAAGGAGTGGTGAATTCAAACCAAAATATAAAAGGTTAATATTGGTGGCCAAGATAGTGGGCTACATACAGGGTTTACAAAGTCCATTGAACATGTAGGAGAAACAGACAAATGTATGTTTTGTAAAACAGAATTGGAAACAGTTGCACACGTCATTGCTGGTTGTGACATACTAATGGCAGAAGGACTGTATACTGAAAGGCATAATAATGTGCCAAGACTGTTGCACTGGTGATTGTGCAAACATTATGGTATTGAAGTGGCTAAAAACCCTGGAAACATGAGCCACAGAGCATCACAGAAAATGATGAAGTTTACATTACAGGGGATCATCCATTACCAACAGTTCAAAAGATAGATGGTAGAAAACTGGATAGGATATAGTGGTCCATGAAAAGAAGGCAAAAGTAGCATTGATCATTAAAATCACCACACCCAGTGACTACAGTGTCTTGTGTACAGAGAGACACAAATTCATAAAATATCAGGATTTGCAGGCAGAAATGAAAGAAACATGTAAGAAAGATACCCAGACAGTTCCATTACTAGTAGGAACAACAGGTTTTATAAAAAGAATCTACAATCGTATCTAGATATGTTACCAATACATGTAACGCCATACAAATTGCAAAAGGAGTCATTACTGGGAACACTGCAGAACAATAACTGAAAAGTATTTTTGAGATCGCATACCATGTAAGGTAGAGATCACAAAGAAATTAAGAGAAAACATTTATGAGAAGAGTAGATTTTTCCCTTTCTGGAATAATTTAACATATTTATAAGTAGGGAGGGTTGAAAAGGCTCAAAACTAGAGATATTCAGGATTGCAGTGGGAAATTCGTTGTACACTACTAATGCAAACTTAGAGAATAACAGTTTGGGGGTGATAAGAATAGAGGAGACAGTGACAGGAGTTAAAAGTGTTAATGTCAGGGTAATGGAGAGTAATGGTAAAAATAAAATTTGTCCTTTGAATAATGGGGGGGGGGGGTGTTGGTGAATGGTAAGAACTGGCAATGATGAGCATGAATATCTGATAAGTGAATGAACTGACATGTTTGTTTTGCTCTCTCTGAAAGTTGGATGCATTCTGAGAGATGGAGATAAAGTGAAGAGCAGATTCAAATAGTGACATAAGTAAGGGTTTTGCTTTAGTATGCCTTGACATAGAGGTAATATGACTTACAGTGATACTATACAGGATGTCCGGGGCAATGGTATGCATATGCCATCTGAAGGTTAGGGAAAGGCATGCAGTAGTGCTCAGATATTATTAAGAATTTGCAGTTGAGAAGAACATACCTCCAAGATATGTGAGATGGTTGTGTCAGTTTGATAACATTCGTTGTGTAATGTTGAACGGCTTGGCCCGGGATATGTCAGCATCTGGCACTGTACATGTCCTCGTCTCTATTAGTACAGTAGAGAGAATCTCAGCTCCTGTGTCCCTCATTGCATTTCCTTTCATAGATTGTGCCATACAGTTGCCAGTTGTCTGCTGTCCCACAGCTCACCACTCAGACGTTGATCTGATTTAAATTAGTTAAGAACTGCATCAGAAAAAAACTAAGTGAAATAAGAGGAGTAGAGAGTGATCCACAATGCTGAACATGTATTTTAACTAAATAAAGACTATACCTATAAAAAACATTTATCCATGTTGGAGAAAAGAAGTTGTGAAAAGATACTTGACAGTGCTTCTATTGACATTTTTGTGTTGTCAAGTATTCAAAATGCTAACAGGTAGCAAATGATTTCAATGATTTTTTAGAGCAGGGAGGAGCAGGGCAATTGGTCAGTAGTGATTTGGGTGTGTAGGTTTACAGTTTTTGTCTGCGGAAATAATCATGACCCAGTACAGAGAGTTCCAGTGAAATTGTAAGATTACAAATAAAAGTTAAGGACTGAGCTATGTGGGAAACTTCTTTATAATGCATCTTTGCAGTGGTGTCATTTACCTGGAACACCATAGAAAAATTTGTAGGTGGCATAGCTGGGGATAATTTCAGATGAAAGACGTCTAAAGTAGTAGAAGAGCCAGAAGTGGATGAGGAGAGAAGAGGTGGTGAGAGGATGGCTTAGTGGATGAGAGAGGTGTGAACGGGGAAAGGAAGTAAATCTACAGATGTTTTTCAGTGAACTAGAAGGAATGGAAATCTTGTTTGGGATGGTATTACAGCCTGTTTTTTCATCTATGATGTATTTAAACACTTTCTATTATAATATAATGGAATTTGGATTATGTGAGAAAGCTTTAAGTTTAGATTTAAGATATATAAATGTAGCAGCTATAATTGCCATATTGCTCTTTTTTGAAGTAGTATTTGGAATGGATGGTTGAGTTCCAAAGATGTCCTATTTCGTCTGTGATGCATAACCTTTATGAGATCGGGGTGAGCTGATGACAAGTGCTTCCTTAGAAGCATTGTTTAGTTACTTGTGGTGAATTCTACACTGAAATAGGTATTTCTTTGAAGACTATAAGGGATTTACAAGGACTTGCAGTAGCTTACAAAATGGCCATAACTGATGCAGTGAAAGTATTAAAATGTTTTCTTATAAAAATGGGAATGTAAAGCCATAGGGGAAATGACAGTAAAGGGCAGAGGTCAGTGAGGGAGCTGAGGGGAAGTTTAAGGGAAGAACAACAATTAGGAATACATGATAATATGAGTTATTATCAGTGGTTGGAACTGGATAAGTCGACTTTGTGACAATTTGTTACAAGTTATAATTAGTATTGATCTGTTATAGTCTATTCCATATATGTCAAACTCAGATAAGTGGGCCAAATCTGGCCAGCAGTGTAATTATATTTGGTCCACGAGAAAATACCAAATGTCTAATAGAGCTGGCCTGCTGGTATACACCGTTAATACTACAAATCCCAGAATGCTCTGCTGGTGCATTGGTGTGTCATTCAGGACCCACAAGTGCCCCCTCTTCTGTTGACATTCATTAGCAACCTCATGCTACCAGTCACATTTCGCCACCCCTCTCAAAAATGGCCAAACGAAAGGTTGTAAACAGAAGCTTTCTAGAAATGTGGGAAGCAGAATATCTGTTCACAAAATGTAAACGACAGACCTGTTTGTCTTGTGTGCGGAGCCAAAGTAGCTGTAACCAAAGAGTATAACATAAGAAGACACTATGAAACAAAACACCACGACAAGTACAAGGACCTAGACATAGCGCAAAAGCACCAGAAAGTAGAGGAGATGAAAAGAAGTTTAGTTTCACGACAGGCTATGTTCACAAAAGCCATATCACAAAGTGAAGCTGCTGTAAAGGCTAGTTTTATTGTGGCAGCAGAGATTGCAAAATCAGCTCGGCCCTTTAATGAGGGAGAGTTTGTCAAAAAGTGCATGATCAAAGTTTGCGACGTCATGTGCCTAGATAAAAGGTAAGCATTTTTATATGTGAGCCTTAGCAGAAACACAGTAGCTGATCGTGCATGTGATCTTGCTACAAATCTACATGAACGGATGATGGCAAAGTGAAAAGATTTCACTGCGTTCTCCCTTGCCTGTGGATGAGAGCAGTGACACATCTGATACTGCCCAGCTGTCAGTCTTCATCCGTGGTGTGGACTCAAATCTGTACATTACGGAGGAACTTTTGGGATTAAAATCAATGCATGGCACAACCACAGCAAATGAAATCTTTGAAGAGGTTTTCAAATGTGTAGCTCAAATGAGGCTACCTTGGGATAAACATGTGGGACTAACGACAGACAGCTTGCAATGTGTGGTCAAAAGAGTTGATTGGTGGCCAGAAATCGGGAGAAGATGAGGGAAGAGAACTGTGCAGGTGAGCTAACTGTTTAGCACTGCATCATACACCAGGAGTCATTGTGTGGCAAAGCCCTGAAGATGGAACATGTTATGAACACCATAACACAAGTAGTTAACTATATAAGAGCTAAAGGTTTGAATCACGGTCAGTTCAAGACTTTTCTGGAGGAGTGTTTGGAATACGCAGACGTGCCATATCACACAGAGGTGAGATGGCTAAGCAGAGGAAAAATACTAAACAGATGTTTCGAGCTGCGTGAGGAAATTTGTCAGTTTCTAGAAAGCAAAGGGAAAGACACAGCAAAGCTCCAGGATAAAGAGTTTCTGTCTGAGCTGGCATTTCTCTGTGATATCACCAGCCATCTCAATGTGCTGAATCTGCAGCTTCAGGGGCGGGGCCATGTCATCACAGACATGTACATTGCAGTGAGGGCTTTCAAAACAAAATTGTGCCTGTGGGAGACTCAGATGCTGCAAGGAAACCTGGGCCATTTTCCTTGCTGCCAAACCATAAAAACACAGATCTCTACTATCATGTTCCCAAGTGCACAGTTTGCTGAAAAACTCGGCATACTCAGCGCCGAGTTTACCCAGCGATTTGTTGACTTTGATGCTCAGAAATGTAGGTTTGTACTGCTTAGTAATCTGTTTGCAGTTGATGTGGAAAGCGCACCAACTAACCTCCAAATGGAGCTGATTGAACTTCAGTGTAATGACATGCTGAAGTCAAAGTATGATGCTATGGGCGCTGCACAGTTTCCAAGTTACATTCCTGACACAATGCCCCATCTCCATACCCAAGCTGCTCAAATGCTCTCTATGTGCGGCAGCACATATCTGTGTGAGCAACTATTCTCCTTGATGAAGATGAACAAAACAACACACAGGAGTCGTCTCACTGATGAACACCTTCACTCAATCCTGAGAATTTCCTCAGCTCAGAGCCTGACCCCAAACATTGATGAAATAGCATCCAAGAAGAGATGCCAGGTATCTGGCTTGGACCAGTGTGCATCAGAGTAGATCAGAGTGTAGCAAACTGAGCTTGAATGAATGTTATCTTTATGCACTCTTCCTTGCTATTCCAAGGCATGGAATTGGATTTTCATTAAAAAAGGTTATCGTTGAAATTTAACTCAGAAGGCTACAAACAGAGAAAGAGGGGTGAGATTTTTTGTTAAATTTTATTTAAGAAATGAATGCCACAGATGTGTCTTGTATTTGACATTTGATTTCACGTGTTCATACTACTATACTATAGGCTTAAGCTTTGCTTGTTCCAAATTCAATAGTTAAGCAAAACTTGTTTGTTTCTGTATGAAAAGGTTAATCATTATATCTGATGAGAAGGAAAAAAACGTCATCAGTTGTAAACATTTTTTCAATAAATATCAAGGTTGGCCCGCAACTTTGTTC